>NC_058132.1:332770279-332811117 GCF_016433145.1 Gracilinanus agilis
AAAAGAAAAGAAAAGAAAAGAAAAGAAAAGAAAAGAAAAGAAAAGAAAAGAAAAGAAAAGAAAAGAAAAGAAAAGAAGAGAAAAGAAGAGAAAAGAAGAGAAGAGAAGAGAAAAGAAGAGAAAAGAAGAGAAAAGAAAAGAAAAGAAAAGAAAAAGAAGATCCTATAAGTTCAAGCCAAGGTGAAGGATCCTTTAGTCACACAAGTTAGAGGAACAGGAAATTAGAGCCCTGATTATTATTAGTATTCATAGATAGTTGGAAAGGACTTCAGAGGCTGCCTGGTATAACCTTTCTCATTCTACAGGTTAGGAACTTGGGCCTTAGTGGGGTTAAATAGCCAACTGAAATCTCACAGATAGCAAGCATCAAAGATAGGATTTGAACTCAGGTCCTTTGATTCTAGAGTTAGTACTCCCTCCCCTAATCTCTGGATGGCTACAAATATTGCTGGGAAAGCCAAAACTCACCTTTCTATGACCTAGAAGACTTCATTTGTGGCATAAATCAATACAAGATCCTTTGAAATCATACAATGGCTAAAACCTCACAGTTGTGGGGATTGCCTACCCCATCATTCTGGGCTTTAAAACTCAGTGTGAGAGAAGAGAAGAGAGAAGAGAGAAGAAGAAAACTCCTGGTGGCCTACAAAAGAGCTCTTATGTTTTGCATGACTAGAATCAGTCTATTTGGCCTCAAATTCACCACTTATAAAATGAGAATATTAAACTTTCCTCTCTTCTTCATCTTGGTGAACTAGTTCACCTCTGAATTGCTCTCTTCTTTTAAATTCCTTGCCCCTACCCCCTTTCCTATAGAAGTTCAAAATATGTTTGCCTAAAACACTATTCATGGAGAACTCAAACAAGGTAAGTGCTTTCACAGGGGTCAGAAGGAATGATACAAGGGCACTCTAAAGTTCTGTCTGAAGAACTTTGGAATCCATTTGAAACATGGGAGACACTGGCACAGAATCATCCAAAATAGCATGCCCACATTAAAAAAAAATAAAAAAAATAAAACTTGTGCTCCATGAGCAAAACAGAATTGCAGTAGCTCAAAAGAAATGTGAGATGCACGAATTTAGACACCTCCATCCCAAATATTCGTGCATGATATTTGTCCCCAACCTGTGAGAGAGCCTTTTGAGCTCTTATTGGTCTGATTAGCCACAGTCAGACACACTGTACACTGACTCCAATATTGTAGTGTCATTTTGGTTTTTTTAAGTATCAAGAACAATCACCCAGACAAAACTCTTATCCTGCTAAGCATCAGCCTTTCATTATTCCCACCATCTACTACTTTCATACATGCTACTGAATGAAAATAAAGAAAATCTAGAAATCATATTTACTGGATTTACTATAAATTGATGTTTTGTGATCTCCACTGGGTCCTCATTGCTGCAAGGTAAACTTTTACACCTTCATAATTTTTAACTAATTTCCTAATGGACTCAACACAGAGGCTTTTCCAAGCCTTCTCATCTATCCTCAGATTTCTGATGGTTTCTTTACCCCCAGTCTCAGATTTGATCCTTTTCTCAAATTTCATAGAAAGTAATGACCATTCACTGAGGGATCTGTTTTTTTCTCTTTCTCATTTCATATCACATATTAGATGCTTCTTACCACCTTATTCATGTTTGGCTCACATGGAGAAGTAGTCCTTCTCCTTGCCAAGGTGAGGAAAACCCTTCCATATACTCGAATGATCTAGCCCTCTTCCATCTTCTACATTATATCACCCCCTCTCTCATCCCCATTCTCTCACTTATCTTCAAAATCTCCCTGGCTACAATTCTCTGCTGCCTACAGATATTCTCATGTCTTTCTTACCCTCAAAAATTCTCACTTAATCATTTGAACTCTGCTAGTAATTTTCCCATATCTCTCTTCTATTTTTTTTATTAAGACCTCCTTAAGGTCATCTCCAATATATGCCTCCACCTCCTTTCCTCTCACTCTTTGTAACACTGTAGTCTGACTTCTGACTTCTTTGTTCATCTGAAACTGCTCTCTCCAAAGTAACCTGTGATCTCTCAATCACCAAGTCCAATGACATTTTTTCATTTCTCAGTCTTCTGGAACACTTTGTAGTCTTTCATACTACTGATCATCCTTTTTATCTTTGATAACCTCTTCTTTCTAGGTTTTTGTGATACTGTTTTCTCTTAGTTGTCCTTCTGCTTATATGATGATAACGTCTCTGCTTCCTATAGTAGATTTTCATTCACACTTACAGTGGGGGTCTCCCCAAACTCTCTCCTGGACCTCTTCCCTTCTCTCTCTACACTATTTCTCTTCATGATTTTATCAGCTTCCAATTATCATCTCCATGTAGATGATTTTCAAATCTTTGTCTAGCCTTAACCCCTACTCTCACAATTCTGACTACATACCGAACTCACAGTTCTAACTACCTATTGTATATATCACACTGAATATCTCAGATATCTTAAACTCAACAAGCCCCAAACTAAACTCAAACCTTAATTATCTTTCCACCATTACAGTCCCCTATTCTTAAGTTCTATATTATTGCCAAACATACCTCCAAATCACTGAGGCTTTAAACTTAGGTGTCATCCTTAGCAACTTCTCGCTCTCTCTTCCCTCATTCTCAAATCCACTCAGTTGCCAGCAGTCCTGCCATCTTTCCTTTTGTAACATATCTTTAGTATAGACACACATTACCTGCCAGCAGCAAATTGGTACTGGTCCTCATTACCTCACATATTTCCTTTTGCAATAAACTCTCTAAAATTCTTCTCTTCTCCAATTCATTTACCACCTGGCTATCAAATTGATCATCCCAAAGCACTTCTGACCATGTAATTCTGCCACCATGCAACAAACTCCAGTGACTCCTTACTGCCTCCAGAAAACACTTTGATCATTAAGTCCCTCATAACATGCCCTACTGACTCACCTTCCCAGTCTTATACCTTACATCCCTTTAAATTGTAAATTCCTTACTGGTTCACAAAGTCTTTAAAAACAAGAATTGTCTCTTGCCTCTTTGTATCTCTGGCAAATAGTACCTAATAGATATTTACTGATTGACTCCCTAACCCCTACATACAGTGACACTGGCTTCATTGCTATTCTTCACACTGGATACTCTATCTTTAGCTTCTAAATATTTTCACTGGCTGTCTATGCCTGGAACTCTCTTTCCTCATCTCTGCCTGATATATTCCATGTCTTCCTTCAAGTCTCAACTAAAAGTTTACCTTCTAATAGAGACCCTTCCAAGTTCATCTTAATCTTAGTGTCTTTCTTCTATATGAAGAGTAAAGTGGAGATTGTTTTCAATTTAGCCTCTATATTTTCTATTTGTACATAGTTGTTTGCATGTTCTCTCCTCCTTTAGACTTTGAGCTCATGATCAGAAACTGTTTTCTTGTTTTGTTCTTTTTTATCTTTTCTTTGTACCCAGTGCTTATCACAGTACCTAGTACATAGAGAGTGCTTAATAAAAGCTTATTGACTGTATAACTAGATGACCTCTGAGCTCCTTTATAGCTTCGATCAGAAATCCAATGATTCTATGAATTTGGCCTTCTAATCTGTTTCTAATTTCACGTTGTCTTTTGGTGTCCTTTTAGTTGTCACCAATCCCGGAAAGTATTGTTTTTCAAAGTCTATCCATCCCTTCTCATGCAATGAGAAAGTTTTGTCCAAGCAGAGGTTGGAACCAAGGTTCTCCCTCCCTTGAATTTTCATGTACAAGATGAGGGCAAAAAGAATTTAATTTTGGTTCTATACTTACTAAGAAAGTCAACACAAGATAGGCAAAAAAGAATGATATTCTTGGGATATTTGTCTATTTTTCTATATGTCATACTGTTCATGATCCCATGTAGCACAGTTTTCAAAGTCTGTTCATGTCTCATACAATTCTTCCCTGTTGCCCAGTAGACCGTGGTAAAAGATAAGATAGAGTGACTAAATCAGGAATGGACCAATAGAAATTTTTCTTTCTAGCCAAGAAATTGAATGGTATTTGCCTCCTGGTCATAGACATGAGTGCCTTTTACCAGTAAAGTCAGAAGTCCCCAGCCTATGCTGAAGAAGAAGCAAGAAACCAAGGACCAGAGACTGTGGACCAAAATAACCTTTACAAGCTTCAGCAAGCCATAAAGAAGATCATTAAGTTGATCTCTCAGTTGATTCAGCAAGAAAGGGCTTTTGAATAAATTTATAAAGTGGTCTGCATCATATATCATATACTTCAAGTCCCTACTTGGTTCATAGTTGCAGTTGGTCAAAGCACTGGGAAGGCCATGCTCTTGTGGACCAAGTAAATGTGATTCTACACGAGTTCAGACTACTTTTATACATTCCCCATCAATCAATTAAGAAATATTTATTAAAAACCTACTATGTGCCAGGCCCTGTAATGGATACTTTCAATGGACTAGCATTTCATATTCTGATAAGTTTGGAGATCTAATCCTCTTTACCCCTCCTAAGAATCAAGCTGCTCCTAGTCATTCTTCTTACTGTATTTCTATTTTTTCTTCCTTATATAGTTTCTTCCTGAAAAGAATAGTTTCTTATTTAAGCAAAAGACCTTTAGTAGGGGGTGAGATTATGGAGGTGAAGATGGGTGTTATTAATATAAATAAATTTTTTTCAGGAAACTTGGAATAACCATGTTTGCTTGCTCCTGCTGGTGCTGTGAAAAGATTATGTAAGAAAATATTTAAAACTCAGACAAAGGAGGGGGAGTAAACCATTCCCTTTCCTCTATATTGATGTAACCAGAGAACAAAATGCCATGCCACCCAACACAGGTACTTACTGGTACATGCCACCTCCGGTGGATCAAAGTCTGCCCGGTAATAGCCTGTGCGGCAGGTGCAGATGGGAGAGGCCTCCGAAGGAGAACGGCTATTCGACGGGCACTGAGAACAGACCCCCACTTCCTGATTCGCCTTGAACATTCCTGCTGGGCAGGCTAGAACATAATGAGATAAGAACAGATGAAAATTAATCACGAGAGAACTAATGTGATTCTCCTATAGCAGAATCATAGGCTCTAAAGTTGCTATCCTTACACTGTCAGGGACTTAAAGCATCTATTCCTTTATTGCTGTCAAGCAGGGCCACCTCAGGCTGATGAAATCCTTTTTAATGCTTCCAGTAAGGGGGATTCCACAAACTCCTTTGTCATCTATTCCAGTGTCTATTTATTTCAACTTGTCCTCTCTGAGAACCAACCAGTAGCTCTTTGAATACAGCTTTTTTTTTTAATTTAAAAACTTTATTTAATTAATTAAAGATATTTTTCCATGATTACATGATTCATGTTCTTTCCTTCCCCTCCTCCCACCATAGCTAATGAGTAAATTCCACTGGGTTTTACATGTGTCATTGATCAAGACCTATTTCTGTATTATTAATATTTGCATTAATGTGATCATTTAGAGTCCATATTCCCAGTCATATCCCCATCGATCTATATGATTAAGCAGTTGCTTTTCTTCTGTGTTTCTACTCCCACAGTTCTTTCTCTGAATGTGAATAGTATTCTTTCTCATAAGTCCCTCAAAACTGTCATGGATTTGAATATAGCTTTTAATGACAATTTTTAATGACAATTTTTAATGAAAAGTTGTTTTAACTTTTTAATAACAACTCACAATTATTTACTCCATACTCAAATGGAACATGGAGATCCAAGCATACAGATTACAAACCACTCATTCATACTCTTCCTATATATGTAAATGTTTGGTTTTCATAACTTTTCCATAGCAAAAGGAAAGGTGTGGAGAGTGGGGGAGGGGGAGAAGGACCTCCCTATTGAGCTAGAAATCTTTACTTGCTTCATATTGGCTTTCTATGGCTACCATGGAGGCCACAAGCTATCCAGTGGCTATTCTGATCATTTTCATTCATATATTTCTTGGACGAAGTTCTTTACTTTGCAACTCCTAAGTAATCTCCTGTTTGGAATTTATTACCACATATTCATATCTACCATATGCCATTTTATTGTCTTCTGAATAATTATCATATTTACATAGTGCTTTTAAAGTTTGCAAAATCTTACTTTTTATACATTATCTCATTTGGGACAAATAGCTATCCTGTGAAGTAAATAATATAATTATTAATATCCTCATTTTAAAAATGATATTCTATAAGTTTAAGTACCTTTCCCATTAACATAGAACAATGAAGTACTCAAAGTATTCAAACCTACATCTCTCATTTCAAATCTAAGCAGGCCTTTATTCATTTTTCTACTGGGTGGCATAGTTGATAAAACACTGAACCTGGAGTCAGAAAGAACTTGAGTTCAAATCTAGCCTCATATATTTGCTAATCATGTGGCCCTAAGAGAGTCTCTTAACCTCTGTCTGCTTCATTTTCCTCAACTATAAACTTGGGATATAATAGCATCTGTCTCACAGGATTGTTATGAAGATAAAATGAGATAATATGTCTAAAGTACTTAGAACAGTACCTGGCATTGTATGCCCAACATGACTTTGTTGCATTCTTGATTCTCCTATTGCTTTGAAATAGCTAACCAAGTTCTCTTCTCATCATTCTGATTATTCTCAATGTTTTTTTCTTTCCTAATCCCTCTTTCTTCTCCAGATCTTCATTATATTTTCCCCCAAGAATCCATTCTTGACCCTTTTCTTTCTCTAAACTCATGGCATTTCATTCCTTCCACTGGCTTCAATGATCACTTTTCTGTGGAGAGCTCCCCAATCTATATATCTAGCCTGAAAATCTCCCCATGGCTCCAGGTCTACATTTACAACTGGTTATTGGATATTCATTTAGATGTTCCTTTAACACCTCAAATCTAACATTTCCTGAAGCAAATTTTCTTTCCTATGTTGTCCTCCCCTAAAATGTTTGAATCCCACTATCTCTACTAATCTTACCACCATCTTTGCAGTCTTTGAAGTAAAAAACAATGAGTTATCTTTGGCTTTTCTGACTCCTCCCCTCCCTACATAACTGTTGCTTTGCCTATTGAATTCAAGTTTACATTACTTCCTTTCCATTTGGAGGTTTGTAATAGTGCCCTTTACTGTACTCCCTCCCCACACCATCTTCAATCTCAGGAGTTTGTTCCAATGATGCAGAATGCATCCCATCCATGCCTACCCATATAATGTGAGTCCATTTTTTCCCAAGGGGGTGCACTCAATGTTTTTAAGACCTTCATTGATTGTGCAGATTTTTTTTCATTTGTGCAGCTCCCTTTCACCATATAATCTGGGTCTGCTTTACGTTTTTACCTTCATTCTCCTTCATAATCCTTCATTTCAGACAACATGGAACTTACAATAGCATCATATTTAATTCTAGCTCCTAACAACTCAATGATTTTGAGTAATTTATCTTCATTCAAGGAATGGACCAAACCTAGACTCCTACCATTTCTGCCTTTCTTCAAAGATCAGTTAAAGGTGTCACTTCCTCCAAGAAGTCATTCTTTATTCACTAACTAGGAGTGTTCCTTCATTTACCAAATCTCTCATTCTTATTTGTTTGGTTCTCTTATTGTGTTTATAATAATCTAACTTCTATTATAGTTATTTACCTATCTTATCCACATCAAATTTGAGTTCCTGAAGATAGAGATTCTCTTTCGTCAGTCTTTGTGTCCCCTAGGCCTAGAAGAATGCTTTGTACAATGCTTGTTGCGTTGAATTGCCAATGAGAGTCTATTCCTCATAAAGTAGATGCTTGGATTTTGAAATGATGAGGAGTAAAAGGCTGAAATTGGAAGGATATATAGTATTCCAATCATTCTTAAGAGTATCATGGAATAGGAACTCATCTAGCTAGGATTATAGAAAATGATACTTTTCTGAAAATCAGAGGGACAGCTTAGATGACTTCTCTAGGCTCATTCTAACTCAAATACTCTATGTTGCTACAAATCCTTTTCCAGCATTGTATAATTAGAATTTTGCTCCCCAGAACTCTCTTTCCCAGTTTCTCACATTACATGCTAACGTAGGGAGAGGAAGCTGGGAAAGAGAATTCTGGGGAGCAAAATTCTAATTATACAATATTAATCCCCAAAGAATGTATTTTCACTTTTTTCTTTTCTTCTTATGGTTAAAAGCCTCATCTTCAGTGTAATAACTTAAGTAATGGAATAAACAAATGCCTTTGAGATCCACAAGAAGCATAAAAATGGATTTCCTCTGAATCTTCCTGAGGGCTGCAGATCTTAGAGCAATAGGTCTCCTATTTCTAAAGGCAGCCATGAAGGAAAAAGGGAAAGTACTAAACAAAAGCTAAAACTTTGTAAAGAGAAAAGGAAGGAGGGGGTGCTCTAGGGAAGGGTCAGATTATCCTTCTTTTCCCTCCTAAAGATGAAATTACTTACCTGATCACAGTGGTCAAAAGGCTCAGCATGTGATTGCTAGGTCAATAGGAATTCCATTGAAATAAATGGATTTTTTTTAAATGAGGAGGTAATATATTTCTAAGCTTGGTTTGTTTTTTTTCTATTTCGAAGACATAAAAAGGGGTAGATTTACTTAAATTCAAATTTCACCATCAATAAAAAATTGAAATGAAAATTGAAACTATATCCTATATAGATAGATAGCCCCCAAATTTAAAGTGGATTTTTTTCTAAAAGATAATTTGTGACTTGATTGGGAAGCATTCAAAATGAATTTTATCACAGATTTAATGCTATCAATTGTGATTAGTTCACAAAAGCCAATTTAACCCATAATAGAGCTGAAATGCTATACCTTTTAAATGAAACATTGCTGAAAGCAATAGAAACCATCTAGTCTAACCCCCTAATTTTGCAGATAAGGAAATTGAGGGAAACAGAGATGCCATGATTTGCCCAAGGACATATAAGTTGTAAGTAAAAGAGCTAGGATTTAACTTCAAAGCCAATGGCCTCTCTGCTACACTATGCTACTTTCTGATATCATCAATGTTGACATCTCCTCCACAATGCAAGATTGCAAACCTCTTTCACTTATCCTTTGCAATGCTTGTCCATGGTTTTTTTTGTTTGTTTGTTTTCCCCATGAGGCTCTAGGTGCTACAGGATTTCTTTTTGTTCTAGAGTATCTCAGGGATGCCAATATATACTGTGGTTTGTCTTCCTGTTTAACAGATTCAATTAAATTAAACAAAGATGCTTTAAGTACCTATTTTATGAAGGGCACTATATTAGAAACTGGGAGAGGTAGATATAGATATAGATATAGATATAGATATAGATATAGTTATATATACATAAAGATTAAGCCTTTGCCTTCATGGAGTTTATAGCTTTGTGGTGCTAAGATATTGACAGAGATACATGTAGAAGTCAATAATCCATGGCAAGTGCTTTAGAGGGATAGAAAACAAAAGTCCTAGGAGAGATATGAGGAGAGAAGAGTAAAAGATAAAGGATGCCCTAGACCAGTGGTGAACAAACTTTTTAAAGAAGGAGCCAAAGGAAAGGAAATGCTCATCTGTCAGTCTGTTTCTAAGGCAACTCTTTTGAAGTTTCAATGTATTGTATTTTACTCATTGTATTCGTCAGATTAGGAATAATGTCCCTAGGCAGGATAGAACATTTTAGGGGGCTGCATCTGGCCTGTGGGCAGTAGTTTGCCCATCGCTGCCCTAGACTATAGAGAAGTCAAATGTGAAAGATATTAGTTTTGTGATTTCATTATATAAGAAACTCTCAGTGAGAAAATCCTTTTACCAGCATTCTCTGGAACTCAGACATAGCTACTAGTGAGTTGTCTAGGGTCACACAACAAATATATATCAGAAGCAGAACATGAACTCGAATCTTTCTAAACTACAGGTTTAGGGGAAAGGGTAATAAATTTACTTTAGAACATATTGAGTTTGAGATGCCAGTATCATATTCAAGGAAAGGTATCATCAGGCGGGCATCTAGGTTGTACAATGAAGAGAGTGCTGGCCTTGGAGTCTAGATGGAGACCCATCATCATGAGTTCAAATCTGGCTTCAAACACCCACTAGGTGTGTGATCCTGACCAAATCATAAAATCCTGTTTGTCTCAGTTCCTTCATCTTTAAAGTGAGCTGGAAAAGGAAAGGGCAAAGTATTCCAATATTTTTGTTAAGAAAATCTCAAATGGGATCACAAAGTGCCAGACATGACCGAAACAACTGAACAACATCATCATCTAGGTGATTGAAATACAGGTCTGAAGCAAGTTGGGAGAAGAGAGAGGTCAGGACTAGAGAAATGGATTTCTCTTTTATTCTCATTATATGACTGGCCTACTTCCTTTTCTGGTCATATAATCGCCAATAACATCTTTTATGTCACTTTTGGTATACAAGCAGTCATTGGTACTTCACTACAGTCTGTTTATAACCACTATGAGTCTTTGCATTGCCCTCTAGGTTATCTGTAATTGCAACTCCAAGATCACGGTGCTCCACAATTCATGGTCACAGAGCATCACCAGGCATTAAAAAGATGCGCTTCTGTAGTGGAGGCCAATTTGGGATCATTAAAAGCCCGGTACAGTTTCCCAAATGCAATCCAGACAGAGCTCATTATCCATCTGTAGCACTTGTCCAAGATACACATATGCTTCTTGGTTCTTTATTATGCCTAATTTCCCTTCAAAACTTAACAGCTTTTCTTTTCCTAGATATAGGTGTGTCACCAGCATTCTTTTTACACTTATAAACTATAATTAAGAGTTAGTGGGTCTCTAGGAGAAAGAAAGATGATATACAAATAGAGAGAGAAGACAGAGAGACACAACCAAAGAGACAGAAAGATAGAGAGGGAGAGAAAAAGACTCAAAGAGATAAAGCAGAAACATGGAAGAGGGAGAGAGACAGACAGACAGACAGACAGACAGAGAAAGACAGAGAGAGAGATACAGAGAGAGAGACACAGACAGAGAGAATGATTTCTGGAGGTTTTTTATTGGTAAAGAATCATAGAATTTTGGAATTGAAGAAGGGGAAATAAGTAGGAAATAGGGAGTAGGATGGGGTTAAAAAATGATATACAGACATACAGGAGGACTGAGCAATTAAGAAGCAAAAGACAAAAAAAAAACAAAAAAAAAGCATTGAATGTGAACAATTTCCATGAAGAGATGGTGAGAGGTAGTGGGTTAAATTTATTAGACTGATCTTTCCTGTGCTTTCCCCCAGTTGGTACTGTCTTCTCAATAGGTTTTGGCTATTCAGAATGAATGGATAAAATTAAGGGAGTAGGTTGGAGAAGTGTGCTGTTGTCTCTCATGTAAACGGGGCTTCTGTAACTAAGAAAGTCAAATGCCTTTATAATCTTGGGATGGTTTATGTTAATAAAGCATCTGCATTCTTTAAAAAAGGTTTTCTGTAGCTTTCTATGTGTGGATAAGCATTAGTTCTATGCTTGAATCCTGCTTCTTCCACTTTCAACCTTTATCCACCGGGCCATCTGGATGCCTAAGATTACATAAGGAATGAGTAATGCCATCACTAGGTACTTTTAGGAAAAGTCCTAAACATGTTTAACTTGACTCCTCTCTCTCTCTCCCCTACTCTTCTCACTAGCTTCCTGATCCCCACAATCAAATCAACTCTGTCATTGTTCCTGGATGGGTTGTTTCAATCTATATCCATTAACCACCCTCTAAATTTTGGACCAAAGTGCCCCTTTGTGTTTAATCTCCTCTCTTAGAACTGTAGCTCTTTGAGACTAAGAATTATATCCACTTTTTGTATTTTTATTCTCAGTGTTCAGCACATGCTAAACACTTAGAAAATGCTTTATTCTTTCATTCACTTTATTCATTCATAGGGTAATGCAGCACTGTTCAGGGAAGACTAGTACCTCCTGTGGAAGGGTTTGCTGAGCCCTTTTCAAGGATGCTCATTCACCTTTGGTGTCCACCTGCCACTGAGCTTTCATCTATGGTTCCAAGATGCTGTAGCATGCAGCCACATTCTAGCAAAAAAAAAAGGGTAACTCTCAGGTTTCAAATCTATCTCTGAGCCAGGGGAATGGCTACTCTAAGAGTGTAAAGATTTCTCTTGGCATAAAGGGTAGATGATAATTTGTTCCAACGACCATAAAGACGGTGGAAACAGGAGCTGAGGAGTACTTAGAGCTTGGCTAGATATCGAAGGAGCCAAAATCATCCACTGCATCCTGAACCATCACATGGTCATCATGACTTTTGTCTTGTCATTGGACTTTCATGACTCTGGAAGACCTCAGAGTGAGGCCAACAACTTTGAGAAATTCTGCCTCACATAAATACATTTTATGCACAAGTCAGAAGACATTACTAATGATATCTTTTTGGTTCTTTTCAAGTACAAAGGACAGCAAGCAACCATTCCTTCACATATTACAAACTTACTACAAACCTAATGTTTTTGCCATGAGACCTTTAAGCTGAGAACACTAGGAAGAAAAGAATTTTCTTTGCTTTTTAGAGGGGCACTTGCTATAAGGCACACACTCCCTCCCAGGCCTGAGCCAAGGGGAGGTGAAAATCTTCAGCATCTCTGTACTCTATGGAGGATTTCTTATTCTAGAAACACAGTGAACTACACTCCCATTCTCCATCAAGAGAGAATGACCTGTAATTGGCTTTAGCCAGCTGCTGTCCAGAAGGTCACCTTGGAACACCCACCCAACTTCTCTCCTTGCCTCAGAGATATAACAAATGACGGGTGCTTACAATGTTCCCAAGTGCTTTCCTCCCCTCCACCCCTCCTCACACACAGACTTTTACTGACACTAAATCCATCACTTACAATACTATTACTTTATAAAGAAACAGATTAAGTGTCTCATAAACAGTGCAGTGATTGAGATAATGGAAAGTACCTCTCATCCCCATCTGCTGCATCAGGATATGAAGCATCTCCAAGCAGCCAGGAAGAGGAAATTAATAGAAGCAAGAGGGAATAACCACTTTTATGCAATTTCCTCAGTAGATAGTGGACCATCTAATCTTTATTGGAGCCCTTTAACCTGTCACTCAGCACTCACCGAAGCCTTTTTCCCTCACAATTTTTCTTGATCTAGAAAGAAGATAAAATGAAAACCTCAAAATATTATTTTGTGATTTTATTATTTGGTGGGTGTGTTCCCCCTCCCCCAAAGGGCATGAAAATCAACATTGTTAATGTTGCAATGAAGCAAATTAGAATGTTTAACTGTTTTTTTTTTCATAGTATGGAGCAGGGGGGCTGGGAGAAGGAGGAAAAAAAGTAGTTTTCTACCTAAGAAAATCTATCTCTGCATGTTAACTTTGCTTCTTTATCCCTACCTCCTTTGCCTCTTTTTTATTTTTTTCAATAATCTAATTACTTTTGCTGGTCTGATTTTTTTTCTCAAAATGAGTTTGCAAAATGTTCATGTCTATGAATATTCATCAGCTGGTTAAAGGATAAGACACTTTCTCCCTCCTTCCCTTCAAGAGACAGAGCCAGGCTTCTAGCTTTACTGTTCTTCCCCTTTGTCAGTTTCCTTTTTGGTGTAAGGACCAAAAACAGAGGCTCGCTCAAACACCCCTTGCAAGGGAAGAGGCTGATTCCTTGGGCAGGTTGGTAAAATGGATGGACATTTTCTGCACGTTCAGCTGAGAGACCTGCCACACTGTCAAAAACTCAGTGATGGCTGTGAACTGCTGTATGCTCCCTACAGGGTTTAAATGGGAGAGCCTGACACTGCTGTTATTGCCTCTCTCTGGAGGCATAATGAAAAAAACAGCAAGGAGACTGATACAGGCATCAACTTTGCCCACCACTAGAAAACTGATTTGCTATTGGCCCAGCAGGGCATGTTATAGGCAAAAATCTGAGGAAGTAATGTTTTTAAGAATTTAATAATCAAATCTCATATTTCTCTAGATTTTTCAGGTTTACGAAACACTTTTATTATCATAACCCTGAGGACCAGTGGGCAGGATGCAATCCAAAGCCCTACTTCATTGCCTTAAAGTAGAGTGGGACTTGAATGTGGAGACAAGGAGTGTGTGCAGGTCCAACCAAATTGGAAAGGTTTTGAGTATAGGCTTGTGATAGACTGCATTTCTGTAATTTAAGAACGTACCTAGCAAAGAGCTCATTAGACAGGTCAGAGAGTGATGAATTTTTGAGGCACAGGAACTTTTAAAGGTCATTTGTCAGGGCATAGGATCATAGATGAAAAACTGGAAGGGACCTAAGAGTCCATCTTCATTTTTCCATAGGCAGCTGCTAATAAAATGATTAAGAATACTGGACTTGGAGTCAGAAAGACCCTGAGTTTGAATTCTGCTTTGGATGTGACTCTGGACAATTCACATAATCTCTTCCAGGGTCAGTTTCTTCATCTGTAAATTGAGGATAACAGCATTGGCAAGGATCAAGTGAGGTAACATACATAGATCTTTGCAAGCCTTAACGTGTTAAATAAATACTTGTTCATTATTATATATGAGAAAACTGAGACTCCAGGAGGTTAAGGAGGTTGCCCAAGGATTGTATCAGAGGTTAGATCCATTGTACCACATTATTTGCAAAATGAACCAGTGGGAAAAAAAATAAGTTCTCATATTAGTGAAATAACAGTTCCTTGAAATGTTGAAGAATAATTGTTCAGTAAATTGGGCCTCAGAGAGGTGAAACCACCTGCCTTTGATTACAAGTGAGCCAGTAAGGAGGAGAATATTCAGGATTTGAAGTCAGATCTTCTGGCTCCAGTATTAGCAGTCTTTCTCCTACACCATACTGTGTAAAAGACTATAGAAGAAAAAGATAAGTCTTGATAGGCTGATTTTGAGTCTTTAGAAGTCTTTGTCCAAATATCAACTGATATTTTCTTGAATTAAAAAGAAAAATAATATTCCAAGTTATATTTTGTTATTTTACCTTCTTTTTTAAACACTTCACAGATAGGAAGTGCCTCTTATTCTTAATTATTTCTGATGATTGAAGACAAAGCATAGAGAGCAGCTAGGCTTCCAAGGTTAGATAGTTGGATTTATTAGAATGCTGGATCTGAAGTCAGGAAGACCTGAGTTCAAATCCTAACTCAGATGCCCACTAATTGGATGACCTGAGGAAAGTCACCTAAGATCTTCAGTTTCTTCATCTGGCTATAAAGATAATAATACCTCCCTCACAGGGATGATCAAATGAGATGAGACATGCAAAGTGCTTGGAAAACGTTAAAGTATATAAATTTTGGTTATTATTAAATTTTTCTTACTTTCTAGAGATAAGAGGGTTATGGTGTTCAGCTCAAAGACTATCAAAGGATAAAAAGATAAGGAAATAGATGTTTCCAATTCCCTACACTTCCCAAGGGCCTCAAACAGAGCTAAATGGACAATGGCTTTGGATTCAACCTTTCATTTTCCAGGTATGATGATGGGTTATTCTGCCACAAAATAAATAGGGTAACTTGGGCAACTGTACTTTTTGGGGTCTTAGTTTCTCCATCTACAAAATGAGAATGTTGTATTCGATTATCTTTCAAGTCTCTTCTTTGAGTCATTCTATGACTCAAGCAGCAGAGCAGTCCTCTCTTCTTAACAAAAAGGAAGTTAGACTGATAGACCAAGAAATCCTTAAAAAAAACTCACATATGGCTTTACTGTATACTGTGCAGCCAGGTCTTTAATTGACTCCATGAATATGAATATTTGTTTATAGCAAAGTATAGATGCATAGATATACATATATGTCTACATATATAACATTAAATAAAATATATAGATTTGTTTTACACACATGAATACACATATGTGTATATTCCAGAACTGAGTATATATTTCCCACTGTCAAAACTCACTCCAAACAATACAGATCACCAAATTGTCTACAATTCCTAAAACTTAAGAGAGTGGGCTGGGGAGCTGAGAGGCTAAGGGATATGTGGTAAGCATGTATCAGAGGAAAGCCTTGACCCCAGATCTTTGAGGACTCCATGCACAACCTGCAGTCCATTCTGCCATGATGTCTCTTCTATGACTCTATGTGTTAGATGGAGTGAAATTGCCAAGGCAATTAATACCACAGAAACCATATTATCAGTGGATATCTAATATAACAATTTTTAGTGGAACTTTGTGACTTTATGAGAAAGTGGGGCTTGCTTACAATGGATCAGCACTATGATTGTGCAGGATCATGTTTTCTGGAAATACTTTATGCAAATCATGCCAGTAATTACTCAAACCAAATGTCAGGAGCCTCTGAACTTTGGCACAGACCCTTCTGAGAGAAGAGAAGAGCTTATAAGGTGTTTTCAGAGACACAATTATTACTGACCCATTGAAACAACATCCTCACCCTCTAGCACTGTATTTTATATTTTAACTTAAAATTATCAGCAGCCATAACTCTCTCCAGGGATGTCCCCAGTACAAAGGAACACAACATAGGCACCTACAAAAGGTCTCCCAAGTAAGCAGATATCTTAGAGCTGCACTGCTCTGCTACAAAGACCATGTTACATTCCCTCCTTTCAACACAGTCAACTTCTAGGTAAAAAACAAAAACAAAAACAGTGTAGAAATAAATACCATAGCAGAAGCCTGGATTAACTTCATTTTGTCAGCCTAGATATAGACAATTCAAGGCAAAAGAGAGGCTGACTTCCTCATCAGGACCACTGGCAACAATTTCTTCTTACTTCCTCTACAGATCATCCCAATAGCCTTGAAAATTGTGGTGAGATCAAAGATTCTATCTCACAAGGTCCATACTTTGACATCAGGTCTGCCTTCTGGTGACCACTTCTCCAGGCATTTGTGGCTCTTGAGTGGTAGAACCCAGGAAGAAATTGGCTCAAAAGGCATGCTCCAAAACAAGTATGGCAGACAAACTGCCTGGTGAAGTAGCATGATTGGGCAGCGTCTGTAATTATTACTTCCCTGAAGATCAATCGGTGTGAAACTAAATGGGTCTCTAGTTAATGTCTCTTAATGTCCAACGCCATGTTTAACTGGTCTGTGCAGTTGGGGCCACTTAGCAATATATAAGCATCACTCATGTGAGACACTCACTGAAATTGATATATGAGGTTGCAGGCTTCGTGTCACAGACAGTTGAATGAATTTGTAACTTACGGCACTATTAAGCTGGCTTGGACAGGCAATAGCACTTTTGTGGATAATCTATCAATGTGTGAGTTGTTTGGAGGGCAAGGGGGCGGGGAAGAAGTCCGAGCTCCTGAGAGCCTTCAGAGAATGGAGCGGGGGAACTAGGAGTGAAAGAATTGCAGGGCAAAGAAGAGCATCTCGTGGAGGGGTGAAAGAATCGCAGGGCAAAGAAGAAGAGAGTCTAGTGGAAGGGTAAAAGAATCACAGGGCAAAGAAGAAGAGCATCTGGGGGGTGACACAGAAGCTTGGAGATGAGACAGACAGCAGGGAGATGACACATAATTGCAAGGTGGAGCCCTCTCTTGGACTCCAGGGACTAGACTAGGGACAGAGAACCTCAGACTTGCCCTCCAAGAATCTTCACTAGAGTTCAAGTTTTCCTGAGGATATATATGGCAGCATTAAGTCTGAGTATTCCAAGCTGATCATCTGGAATTCTTAGCCAGCATCTGACTTGTCTAGGTTTGGCTAGTCTATTTCTCTTCTCTTCTCTTGTCTTCTCTTCTTTCCCTCTCTTTTCCTTTTCTCTTCACTTCTCTTTTCTCTACCTCTCTTTTCCTTTTCTCTTCTCTTCTCTTTTCTCTTCTTTTCCTCTCTTTTCCTTTTCTCTTCTCTTCTCTTCTCTTTTATTCTCTTCTCTTCTCTCCTTTCTCTTCTCTTCTTTTCCTTTCTTTTTTCTTGTTTTCTTACCCCAACCTTCTGCCTTAGAATAGAAAAGTATGCAGAAGAGCAATAAAGGCTAAGCAATGTGGGTTAAGTGACTTGCTCAGGGTTACACACAAATCTGAGGCCACGTTTGAACCCAGAACCTCCTGTTTCTAGGCTGGCTTTCAATCCACTGAGCCACTTAACTATCCTCTGCTGGCCTATTTTGATCACTAAGTATTTATTGTGTATATTATGTACCAGGTAGGCACTGGCGATACAAAGACAATCTATGTCCTCAAGGAATTTGCATTTTATCAGGGCATCTAGACAATAGAAATATATATATGGAAAAATGCTAAATAAATATATAAGTAAAATAAAAATATTTTTAGTATAGACTTTTATATTTTTTGATCATTCTGAAAGTTTTTCTCAAGAAGTATAATTGTATGAACTGGAGGAATTCCATGTGAACTGGAATGACCTCCAAGAATTGATGCAGAGTGAAAGGAGCAAAACCAGGAGAACACAGAGACAGATGCACTGTGGCACAATTGAACGTAATGGACTTTTCTATTAGCAGCGATGTAATGATCCAGGACAATTCTGAGGGACTTATGAGAAAGAACGCTATCCACATCCAGAGAAAGGACTGTGGGAGTAGAAACACAGAAGAAAAACAACTGCTTGATCACATGGGTCAATGGGGATATGACCAGGGATGTAGACTTTACCAGTGGTTCCCAAACTTTTTTGGCCTACCACCCCCTTTCCAGAAAAAATATTACTTATTCCTCTGGAAATTATTTTTTTTTAATTTTAATAGCAATTAATAGGAAAGATAAATGCACCTGTGGCCATCACCGCTTCCCTGGATCGCTGCAGCACCCACCAGGGAGGTGGTAGCGCCCACTTTGGGAATCACTGCTCTAAACAATCACCCTAATGCAAATATTAATAATACGGAAATAGGTCTTGATCAATGACACATTTAAAACCCAGTGGAATTACTCATTGGCTACAGGAGGGGGAAGGGAGGAGGGAAGGGAAAAGAAGACAAGACATGTTACCATGGGAAAAGTGTCAAAAAACAAACAAACAAATAAATAAATAAATTGAATTTTTTACAAAGAAGGTTAGAATTGTAACTATAAAACTTTGAATTACCTGGCTAATACCAAAAAACGAGCAAATTTTTATTCCGTGAGCATACTGCCTTATCTGAATGCCAAAGGTATGGGCAGCTCCATGGTCATATCTGAATCAAAATCTGATTGATGAAGCTGTATTCACACAGAGGATACTGCTCAAAAGAACTCAGATCTGGATCCCAATGCTGCACTAGACAAAGAAAAAACTGGACAGCTACAAAGAGTTCACTAACGCCCAGGCAGTCTTATCTACCTGCTGACTGTCTGGTTGCCATTCTTGGCTTTGTCTAAGAAGAGTTATGACAGGCAAAAATCAGCTGTACTTTGATTCTTTAAAGAGGTCTGAAAGATATCTAAATTTTATTGTGGCCTTCTTGACTTAGGAATAATCTCAGAATGTTTTTCTAAGCCATAAGTTCTTTCTTGTCTTAGATTACTTTTGCCTTTATGACTTTTTATTTTGGTTTAACACCAAAGGATACTCACTCTTCCCATTCTCTTGAACTCCTGAAACAAACAATTTAAAACATTCCATCTTTATGCAAATTCTGGTGTACTGTAGAATCAAAATGCTTAGATTCTAAGCTCAGCTCTGCCACAGCCACTAGCTATGATTTTGATGAAATCACTTTGACTTCAAGCTAGGTGGTATAATGGGTAGAACACTGAACCTGAAGCCAGAAAGATCTGAGTTCAGATCTAGCCTCAGTCACTTACTAGCTCTGTGTCCCCTAAGCAAATCACTCAACTGCTATCCACCTCAGTTTTCCTCATTTTTAAAATGAGTATAATAATAGTTCCTCTCTCCCATGGTTGTTTCGAGGCTAAATTAAGATAAAATTTGTAAATTGCTTTGTAAAATGGAAAGCAGTACATAAACTGATCTTCCCACCCTGAAAATGAGAGAGTTGGACTAGATAGGGCTCTCACATCACATCACTGCTAATCACATTCTGTGATTCTGTTTTATAGACTGGGCCAACACAGCCATATTCAGAATACTGGGGCTCTGTTCTCCCTTATAGCTTTGTATATGTGTAGGTTACAAAGAAGGAAGGTAAGTAAAGGAAATGAGAGAGGGAAGGAGAGAATTACAAGTCTGGAGAGAGAAAGAATGATAAAGTAGGATGGGAAAGCAAGGAGGCTGAAGAGATAAGGCAAAATCAAAAGATTATGTCAAGAGAGGAATTTGGAAAGGATACGAAGACAAAATTAAATATTGGTCTGTGTCTTCAAGTGTCTTCATTCTGCCAGACTAGGCAGTGTGGCAAGCAAAGTCAATGAGCATGGAAAGGAGAATAGTTTCCTTTGAAAGCCTGGAATCACAGATGTTGAGTTAAAGGGTCCTCAGAGGCTATCGAGTTCAAACTCCTCATTTTACAAGTGAGGAAACTGAGTACCAGAAAATTTAGATGACTTGCTAAATATTATACATGTATTAGGGACATCTGGGTGCCTCAGCAAATAGAGAGACAGGTTGAGAGACTGGAGGTTCTGGGTTCAAACATGGCCTCAAACACTTCCTAAGCTGTATGACCCATGGCAAGTCACTTAACACCCATTGCCGACCTCTTACTACTTTTCTGCCTTGAAACTAATATACAATATTGATTCCAAGATGGAAAGTAAGGGTTTAAAGAGATTATGTATGTATTGATGAAAATAGTATGCTGAAACCCAACAGACTGAAGGAAGATTCTTCAGTCAAAATCAGAGGATCAGGGAATTATGGATTTCAAGCCAGAAGGAATATCTAAGGTCATTAAATTCAAATTATTTCATTTTTGGATGAAGAAACAGGGCAAGAGAGCTTAAGTGTCTTGCCCAAGGACACAGATTAGGGTGAATTTTTAATATGACCTGCTATTTCCATTCTATGGGGGCTAAAAGGAACATGGGAAAATAGTTCCTACTCCATTTTTTTTGTGTGAATTTAAGGCCAAGATACAAGGGATAAAAGTGACAGAGAGGAAGATTTTTAACTTAATGTATCAAAATATTCCTTACACTTAGACTTTAGACAAATAGACTGCTCCCTTGGGAACTAGTGGGCTCTAATAGCTGCAGCTTTTAAGATAAAAGAAAGATAATACTTGGCCTGGATCCTGAAGAAGGGATGTTTTGGTCTGACTCAGTTTGGACTCCATCACCTCTGGGGCTACTTCCAATTCTAATACTCCATGACCCTGTGAAGTCTTTATTTACACTCCACAAGCTTGAGAAACACTTAAAGAGACAGGGACATCTGTGTTAATATGTCACTGTGGGGTCAGAAGTATTTTGAAAATTATGGAAATCAAGAGGAGAAGTTGTTTATAAGATGTGCCAGCTTCATTCAGTTCCTTCATTTGTTACATGATAGCTTTAGGGTACTTCTCTAGCTCTAAATCATGGATGCTCTGATTATATCGTACCCTCCAAAATTTGTCCTTCTAGGTGTGACACTATTTCTCTCATTCACTGTGGACCTGGGAAGGAAGGAAACAAATATTAACCATTAAACACCCTCTATGTACCAGGTGCACTTTACATATATTATCTCATTTGATCTTCACAACAACCCTGAGATGCTGATGCTATGTTATCTCCATTTTACAGTTGAGGAAACTGAGGTAAACAGGGATTAAGTGACTTGCCCAGGATTTTACTGGTAGTGATTATTTGTATTTGAACATAGATCTTTCTGACACCAGGCCCAGTGCTCTATTCACTCTGCCACCTCAATTTCTTTCTCTATAAAAATATGTGGAATTCTGAATAGGAAAGTTTGCATGCTAGTTGTAGGGATATGATCCAGGTTAGAAGAGATTTTTCTTTTTTAATTTTTTTAAATTTAATTTAATTTTTAAAATTTTTCATTTTTACATGATTCTTGTTGTCTCCCTCCCTTCTTCCCTACCCCCTCCCAGAACTGACTATATATATATATATATGTAGATATATACATATATGTACGTGTGTATTTATAATCACTCAGGTTCAATTTCCATATTATTCATTTTTGCAATAGAGTAATCTTTTAAAATAAAAATCCCAAATCATATACCCATATAAACAAGTGTTAAAGCATAGGTTTTCTTTTGGATTTCTGCCCCCACAGTTCTTTCTCTAGATATGGATAGCATTCTTTAGGAGATATTTTTTCTGCTGAATTAGGTAGGTGGGTGATGTCTAGAAAATGGTATATATAAAATAATAGGTTATTTTGAAAAAAATGTCAATAGAGAACCAGGCCTAGAGACAGGAGGTCCTGGGTTCAAATCTGGCCTCAGTCTTCCTAGCTATGTGACTCAGGGAAAATCACTGCCTTAGAACCAGTACATAGTACTGATTCTAAGAAAGAAGGTAAAGGGCTTTTTAAAAAGAAAGAGAAATAAGGTCTAATATGATAGGACAAGAAGAAATTCAGAAGCTAGAATACAGCCCCCACTAAAAGTGATGTGGTAGAGTAGAAAGATTTCTGAACTAGAGTCAGAGAAGTCTTTAATTCTCCTCTTGCTTTTGCTATCTACTAATTATATGACCTTAGACAGATCACTTCTGTTGGATTAGGTGATTTCTGAGGCCCCTTCAAGCTTTAAATCTATAATCCTATGGTAGGATATAAGAAATGAGTCACAAAGAAAAAACCCATATCCATTAGGTTTTAGAGCAAATAGAGGAAAAAGGAGCTCCTTCAGGAAGGTGCCTGCACAAAGCTAGAAAAAGGAGATCAGAAGAAAAAAAAATATTGGTGGAATTAAGACTATACTTTAATCCTCTCTAGTAATCTTGTTCTTTTTTTTAAACCCTTACCTTCCATCTTAAAATCAATACTGGATATTGGTTCTATGGCAGAAGAGTGGTAAAGGCTAGGCAATAGGAGTTAAGTGACTTGCCCAGGGTCACACAGCTAGGAAGTGTCTGAGGCCAGATTTGAACCCAGGACCTCCCATCTCTGGGCCTGACTCTTAATCCACTGAGCTACCTAGCTGCCCCCTTAAGTTCTTAAAAAAGAAAAAGAAAGGAAAAGAAAAATAAGAAAATATACTAAAAAGAGTTAGGGAACATCAAATTAAAAGGGACCTCAGATGTCATCTAATCTAATCTAATTCCCTGGCATATTTTATAATATAGGAACCTGAGTTACAAGGAAGCCAAATGATTTGACTGTAATCACAGAGCCTCAAAAGTGAGATTTGAACCCACTTTTTTTTGAGCCCTCTGACTCCAGAGACAGAGATGTGGACTTTGAGGCAGATCACCAATCCCTGTAGGGATAGTAATAAATGGGTACCTTGAGATATCCTCAGAGGGGCAGAAGAGTGCTATGCTATGATTGGTCAGGCTCTGAGCAGTCTTCCCAACAGCTGAGACTATCCTCTCCATCCCCACAGCTAAGAAGGTGCTGCCTCATGCGTTTATTCCTGCTGTGGGGGTGGTGGGAATTCCCGTTTCCAGCCCACAGACCCACTTCTCCTCAAGGCATGAAGACTACAGGCTGCCAAAAGTCTAAAAACAGCACTGTTCTGACAACCTTAAACATTGGACAAGGGAGACATATGCTGGCAGTCAGGCTAAGTTTCATCTCTTTAAAAAAATAAAATGTTTACCCATTTAAAAAACATGGCTTGAATGTTTACTTTATTTTTAATTACTCCTCTTGACAGGGTGACCTAATATATTACTTTCCCCCTCACTGCTATGGCCTCCTTCACCAAGTCCTTAGGGTAAATGAAGGTGACATTTTTTTTTTATCCAATTTCCATAGCTCAGATTTTTACTCAATGCCTGCCTATGATTTTACAGGCCCTTCCCTTAACCTCCCTATCCTGGTGGTGATTTTCATTGCAAACAAATCAAAATGAGTGAATCATCATTTCCTTTGCTCTAATATTCCCAAAGCCCTTATTTTTAACCTCCTTTCCATCTTTTGTGTGGGGAGGAAGGATAAGCACATTTGAAAGCAGTACAGAAATCTCATTTCCCCTCCTAAAATCTGACAAGTGGCATAGAACTTTCCTTTTTGTAATATTATTGTTTCCACAGGCCAAATATTTTTCCCAGCCCCAGCCCTTTGTAAATCTACAAATCACAAGATCATAGACTTTTAGTGCTAGAAGGGATGCTACAGATAATGTCTAGTTCCTTCATTTTAGAGATGGAAATCAGAGGTGAAGCAACTTGCCCAAGGTGATAGAGTTGACATTAGAACCAAGTTTGCCCCGTCCTAAAGTCATTGTTTTTTTGTGTAACACCATCACACTGCTCCTCATACCAAGGTAGAACCAGGCAGATTGTGCTCTGCTCATGTTCCTGTTTATTCGAGCTCTTTCACTGGTCTTCTTCCCACTTTCCTTGTCTGACCCATACTGCAGCTTCCTTGAAGGCTTGGAAACCTGGGGCAACCTAATTATTCTCTGTGTGCGCATACAGGGAAGAGATGCATTATGTTTAAGTAAGTGTAACTAAAAGGTGCCACATCTTAAGAGAAGGTCAAGTGCTGCATATGTATAATATAAGATTAAGATTTTCCCCCTTCCGTGATGTACTTGATAAAATAATTTTGCTGTGACCTTTACAAAAACCCAGGAGTAGAAACAGGCACAGAGGAATTTCAAGCTTTTCTCCAGGTCGCAAAGTCATAAACATATAAATCTATAACTATATTGCACAGCATTCAAGGAGAAGGAGAAGCAGGCAAAAGAAAACGATTTTTCTTGGTAATGACAGAACAGAAACAGTACAGCTGAATTCTTCAAACTGAATTGCTAGACCTGACTAGACAGAGAGAAAGGAGTCCTTTTCCTCTCCCTCCTCTCTGGTATGGATAGAAGACACTTCCCTATTCTACCAGGGGTTGTTTGAGACTACTATAAGAGGGTCTGTGTGATCAAACAAATAAACCAGGACTCATGTTATGGCTCTCAAAAAGAAGCCATGGCTGGAGAATGTGGGGGACATCTCCAAATAAGTCTACTTCCTGGGCCTCAGTTTCCTTCTGACAATAATTATATAAACTTCAACTTTAACTTCAGTTGAACTCAGATGAATGGCAATGGCTAATCCTGGTTGCAGAAGAGATCTAAATTTAAAACAGTTCTTCCTTTTCTCAGTAAAGAGGTAAATTATGGATACAGACTGGTATCAGGTCCCTGTATTAGTTGGGTTTGATTTTTTTTTCTTTTTTACTACAATGGAGGGTTCAATGGCAGAGGGGCAAGGGGGAAAATAATCTCAGCAAAAAACAAAAGGCACAATATAATTTCAAAAATAAGATTATAAAGGATTGATAAGCACAATAGAATTTAGAGTTGGAATAGATCTTAGCCATCATCTCAAGTGGTTCCTTCATTTTAGTAGAAACAGGTCCAAAAAAGTAAAGTTACATGTCTAAGGTCACATAAGCAACAGATCAAGGATTTCTTCTGATTCCAAATCAAATTCACATTCCACTATGATCTCCAAGTTCCCTTCTAGTTCTTGCATTCTATAAATCTGTTCATCTAAATACATTTACTGAATGCTTACTATGTATACACAAAGCTGGCAAGGGTGAAAGCCAATAAGAGGGAGCGTGGGAATTGGTGTTTTTTGTATCTCTAGCTGGGGCAAAGGGCCAGATATGACAGCATAAGTTAGTCCCACATTCCTATTTACACAGTCCTGGGTAGGAAGCACCTTCCTGGGTGGTACAGGGGGTTTAGGTAAGTTCACTGAGGGCAACATAGGACGTGTTACTCTTACACATTTGCTTTTTTATATTCTGAAGGTGCCTCTTGGTGTCAGCCAAGATTACCGAGAGAGTTCTAACTCTCCCATTTCTTCTATAAGACCTCAGAAAAATACCTTAGACTTTTGACCATATATATACTTCCCATTTTTTCAGCTATCACATTTCTTCCCTCAACATCAATGTTTCTGGGTTAATCTTACAAAATGTGTCTCCACCCTAAACAAATGGATGCAAAGAAAATGAGGAAGACAATACATTTGATGACTTCAGCAATGAGAATACAAAGAGTAACAATGAAACAACTGAAAGCTGATGCTGCAAAATTATATTGATCAAGTTTGACCCTAAAGAACAGATTTGAGAGGGAACTTCTCCTCATTTCTTTAAAGAGGTGGGGGGCCATGGGCATGCTATGCATGCTGCCAGGTTTGTTTTTTATAATATGTTGGTGATTTTTGCTGAACTGTTTCTTCATTCTTTCTCCCTTTTCTATTCTTTATGATAAGAGATTATTCCTTGGGAGGAAGAAAGAAGAGGTGGGGCACACACTAGGAAATGCAGATGATGTAAAGACAAAAGACAGCAAGGCAAATCTAATTTTAAAAATAAGTATTCCACAGGGCTGTCAAGGGCTCAAAAGGAAAGGTTCTCTTATGCTTCTCTGTTCCTATTCGTGTAGTTCTATAACTATAAACCTCCAAATTGCCATTCTGATGCATAGTGCAGGAATCTCTAGACAAATGCCTCTCCCTTCTCTTCCCTACCAGTCAACAGACTTGTCTACAAGTATGGAGCTTCTGGTTGACAGTTTCCCCACTGATGTTGTGTCTGTCAAGTCAAGTACAAAGGAAAATAGAATCTGGTAATTATCCAAGGGATATAATCAATGTAGTCATGAAAATTGGATAATTCAAGCCCAAAGATCCACTTTTACGTCTGAAATATTCAGCTTAGCTTCCTTTATTGATCCCATTCTCCTAATAATTGTCAACTTTCCTCTGTTGCATCCTACTTGGATACAGCCAGAGAAATAGGCTGATTTTATTCATAATAACATAAGTGTTTTTTTCTATATTCCCTGCGTTTCTTCCTCAGGTCAAATAAAACTACAGTGTACATAGGCATTTCTTTCTAAATTAAAGAAAAAAGAGAATAATTGCAAAACACTAGAAATCCTAACCAGTAAGCCTGTTCTCAAAAACCTCTCAGCAATGTGACATAATGAAAGGATCATTTGACTGGGAGTGAGGAAACTTGGATTATAGTCCTAGTTCAGCCACAAGCTTGCAGTGTGACCTTGTTCGTCACTTCAATTCTGAAAGTTTTGGTTGACTCATCTGTAAAATAGAGAAAGTAATAGCTATCCTCCCAACAATGACAGGGTTGTTGCTCAGTGTGCTTTGCTTGTTTATCATCCACAACCCTAATCCCAACCAAGGAATATCTCTAAAGGCTCTGTTCTGTACCTTTCCTTTCACCATATATACAGTCTTGGTGATTTCATGAGCATCATCACTTCCCATTGGTGTAACTATCAACTCTAAAAGATGATTCATAACTTTTTCTTTCTGTTCCTCTCCTCTCCTTCCTCCTCTTTCTCCTCTTCCTCATCCTTCTCTTCATCTTCTTCCCTCTCCCCAAAAGTTAAAGTCTTTAAGTTTGAAAAGCTTAAAACATTAACGTTTAGAATGTCCTATATATAGACTTTCTTCTAGATCTGAAAGGTACTCCCATTTACTAGAATCTTTGCTTTCCTTCAAGGTTCAGCTTTTATACCACCTCACATAGAAAGTCTTTCCTGATTCTCTGGTCATTGCTGCTCCATCCTTCCTGAAATAATCTTATTTAATAAATTTGGAATGATGCAAAGAGAATTACTAAGATGTTCACGCTTTTTGACCTCAAGATTTCAGTGCAAGGCATATTCTCTAGGGATGTCAAAGACAAAAAAAAAGTCTTTTATACCAGAAAATATTTTGTAGCGGAAAAGGATTAGCAGCCAGTTATATGTCAATTGATTGGAGAATGATTAAACAAATGGGACATGAATGCAATTGACAGTTACTCTATTGTAAGAAATGGTGAATATGATGAATACCGAAAAGTGATGAAAGACCTATATAAACTGATGGAAAGCTAAGTAAGCAGAGTCTGACACAATATACACAAACACAACCATGTAAGTAGAAAGAATAATAATAACAATCAATCAATCCAAGCCGAATGCTACAAAATGATAATGACTAAGTTCAGTGACAAAGAAGAAATCTAAAAAGATACCTCCCCTTTCTTGTTTGCAGAGGTGGAAGACCAGAGCTGTGGAATTCTACTTATAAATTAATCCATTTTTTCCTTTTTTTTTTGCAAAATTACTAAGTTTTGCTGAACTTTTTTTCAATAAAAAATAGGACTGTATAAGGGAGAGGGAAACTGGGAAATATAGTTGATAGAAAAAAAGACCATTAAAATTTTATTTTAAAAAACCATGTAAATACTTAACTGCTTACATATTGTAGCCTCTTAGGAGAATGTAAGTTGATTGGTGGTAAGGACTATTTTTAATTTGGTCTCTGTATTTCTCAGAATGTAGCATAGTACCTTGCAAATAACAGAAGCTTAATATATTTAGGTTGGATTAAATTCAGAGATTTTCAACCCTTGTTTGTGTCATGGACTTTTTGAAAAGTCTGGTGAAGCCCTTCTCAGAAGAATGCTATTAATACATACAATAAAAGAGGCAGGATTATAAAGGAAATAAATTCTATTGAGATGCATGCATAAAAATTATATTTTTAAAAGTTCACGGACTCCAGGTTTAGGGAATCTTGGAGGGATGGATAATGGGTATACTGTATATACCACAGAAAGAACCAGGGTACATCATCACATTTCTGCCTTCCTGAAAAACAACCACAACTCTTCTTAATTCATAAAATGAAGCCTCCATCTCCTTCCATTTGCTTTGTAGAACACATATCTATCACTTCACTCAGGAACTGTCTTCTCAAACCTCTGTCAGAAATGCAAAAGGGCTGGGATAGGCAGCCACCTTACTCCAGACTGAGATGACCAACTTTGACCCTAGAACTTTCAGCCTGACTATCTATTTGGCCTTTCAGCTCATCATAAGCCATGATTCCACAGTCTCATATTCGGGAGCTGCTGCTATTTTTTAAGCAGCTACTTGCCTTTCCATGCAACTTTCTGTGGCCATCTTTATATTACATTCCTTCCTTTCTCCTTCTGCTGCCTTGTGCCAGATTAGGGTCTTCTGGTGTTAGCAGGAGCCTCTTCTGTTTCTTAATGTTTATGCATTTAAGTGAATGGTTTCCATACTTTCCCTAAGTGCACATTTAGGCCTGAGTGCTAAGTGCATATTTAACACCTTTGATCTCTCCTTCTGAGCAGGGCCCTTAATCATGTTTAACTGACAAATCTAAAGGCAGCCGGTGTTGCTAATGTTAATCTATGAAGTCCGAAATGGTTAGAGCTCTGAGTACTCTGGAAATTATCTCTCTTCCCATTGGGACCTAATGGTAAATTACAAGGGGGAAAAAACTGTATCTAAATACACTACTATCTAATGTCAGCTGTGTTCTCTTTTCTGTCAATGTCGACAAGCTACGATGATGGGAGTTCATGAGACCACAGATCTCACTCATTCGTTCATTCATTCATCCAGCGGGCATTCATTAAGTAGCTACTGTGTGTCAGACTGTGACAAATATGGGAACAGGGATAGGGTCTGAACCTGGAAACTAGTACAACTTTGGGTCACCTTCTCTAACTTAAAGTTTTAGAGAGTTAAACAAAGCACTGAGAGGTACTTGCTAGAGTTAGGTCTAGAATTATCTGGACTGCTAAGTGTTC
The DNA here is from genome assembly GCF_016433145.1 of Gracilinanus agilis. Lineage (NCBI taxonomy): Eukaryota > Metazoa > Chordata > Mammalia > Didelphimorphia > Didelphidae > Gracilinanus > Gracilinanus agilis. Next base: position 332,799,769 of record NC_058132.1, read on the forward strand.
TGGTGGATAGAGTGCCCAGCCTGAAGTCATGAAGACTCATCTTCCTGAATTCAAATCTGGTCTCAGATACTTACTTGTGACCCTGGGCAAGTCATTTAACCCTGTTTGCCTCAGTTGTAAAACGAGCTGGAAAAGGAAATGGCAAAGCACTCCAGTTTCTTCACCAAGAAAATTCCAAATGGGGTCATAAGTCAGATATGACTTATAAAAAAATGAACAACTGAATGTGTCAGAGACAGAATTTGAATCTAAGCCTTCCTGGCTTTTTTAGGTCAGTCCTCTATTCAATGAACCTTACTACCTCTCTTATACTGGAAAGTAAAGCCAAACAAAGAAAAAAATAGCACCCAACCTAAAGAAGTTTATATTCCATACACAGGAGGAGCACTAAGTGGGAAGTAATATCTATACTGACAAGTAAATTTAAAAGTATGTACAGAGAATCATGTGATATGACATGGGAACTAACAATCTGAGACAAAGAGAAGAATCAGGAAAAGCATCGTGTAGAATATAGCCCATGAGTTCAGACTTGAAGGGAAATCTTGAGGACAGGACCTGAAATTCTAACAGAGAGAGGCAAGAGAATGCATAGGTAACAGAACCTAAGCAAAGGCAAGAGTCAGGAGATGTCTGAAAAAGAACATCAAATAGATCAGTTTGGATGGAATATAGTGTTTGAAGGACAAGGACAGAAAAGAAGTCTAGAATCAGTTTCTGAAAGACTTAAATGCCAAACAGAAGAGTTGTTATTATTATTATTATTATTATTATTATTATTGTTATTATTGTTATTATTGTTATTATTGTTATTATTATTAATTGTTTTTCTTTGGGGGCACTGAGGAACAAATGAAGATTCTTGAGAAGATATGTACTTTAGGAATATCACTATGGAAGTCATATGAAAAAATGGATTGGAAAAGGAAGAGACTTAGGGCAAGGAAATAGGATCAGGAAGGAATTATCCAAACAAGAAGTGCTACATTCCTGAATTAGTTTGGTGGCCATATGAGGGAGATAGATCAGGGTAATATGTGAAGACAGAATTGAGGAGAGTTGGTAATTGATAGATAGCATGAGGAAGGAGTGAGGAAGAGGAGTTTAGGAAGGCTCCAATGGGAGACCTGAAGGATGGCAGTTATTCTCAGAAGAACTACAGAAGTTAGTAGGAGAAGTAGGATTAAGGGAAAAGACAAATTACTTTTTGGACAGAGCATTGGACCCTGAGCCAAGAAGAGTCCAATTCAAATCCAGCCTCAGACACTTATTAGCTATGGGGCAATTGTTAAGCTATTTAACCTCTGTCAGCCTCAGTTTCTTTATCTGTTACATGGGGACAATAACACCTAATTTCCAGGATTTTCATGAACCTAAAACTTTTCATTTGTAAAGTATTTTGCCAGCTATAAGCTCTATATAAATGCTAGCTCATGATACTGCTATTATTATTAAATATAGAACATGCAATTAGAAATATCGATTAGACAGTCAGAAACTCAAGACTAGAGTTCAGAAATAAAGCCTGGAAGTATACATTTGGGAGGAGAGTATTTTTTCTACTTGGCCATGCCACCTCAAGATTCAGTAGGTCTCTACTCCAGAGTTATTAAAGATTCATAACCATGAATTTTACATTTCATACATATGTACATATATACATATACACTGAAAATTAAAATTGTCAAACAGGCAAAATTATCTTGAAATATTAGGAAGAGGAGACACTCAGAAGTCACCCGATACAGACCATGTCTAAACAAAATCCTCTTGACATTCTCAATAAATGAATGATTATCAAGCTCTGGCTTAAAGACCTTCAGTGAAGGGGAATACTCTGTATTATGAGGCAGGCTCACTCTTCGTTTGGACAGCTTGAATTATAAACACTGCTGTCTTTATTTTAAAAAGTCTTCCCACCTACAACTTCAATCCATCACTCACAGTTCTGTCCTCCCCCATGATCCCAGCCCAAATAGAACAACTCTAAACTATTTACCATGGGGGCCTTTTGAATACTTGAGGATGGATTGTCATCGCTATGTGTTATCCTTTCCAGTTGCTTCAACAAATCCCAACTTGGAAGGAAACATGCATTTACTAAGCATCAACTCTGTTCCAAGCAATGTGCTCCCACTTTAAAGTTGGGGAAACTGAGGCATAAAGCAATTTAATGACTTGCCCAGGGCCACACAAGTAGTAATTGGATCTGAGATAGGATATGAACTTTATTCTTCCTGAATTCAGGTCCAGAACTCTATCAACAGCATGACTTTGTTGTTTCAGTGTCTAGTATGGCATAGGATCTGGCCCTTATTCTATTTTGGTCATCGTACCTGAAATGATAAATATGCTCTTAGGATGGGATTTGATCATCTAGTTAAGGATTGAAAGTTGTCCCCATATTATATATGAATAGTTTGATGGTTGCAAGGTGCAGAAAAAATAATTTCTATATGCTTTTTTAAAATGCAAGTTTGAAGAAACACAGTTTTCAGGAACGGAATATTAAGAGCCCCAGGTTGATGACTGAGAGATACCCCAAAATGTAGGGCACTGTAGTCCCTCAACTCATTTTCTTGTTAAGGCTTTGAGGTTAAAACTCACAAAGTGAAAAATCAAATAACTGGATAAAGCCTATGGGATGATTAAATAAGGACTGTTGATATAATGACTAGCAGAAAGGATGAGTTAGTAAATTAAATTGTATTTTTTTCCCTTTATCTAATAAGGGGAAAGGTGAGTTTCTGAGTACTGGGAGGCACTGATTTTAGCCACTGAGGTTGCTTGAAGAAACTGGTTTAGTAAAGTGAAAACTCAACAAGGGGGTTAAAAAAAAAAAGTCATCTCTGAGAATTCTCTCACAAGAAGGCTTCAGCTGCTAGCTCCTTACCTGGGATCGTGTGACCCAGGTTAATTGGGAAACTGTGATGAATTGATTATTTTTATCATTTGCTTCAAATGGAATATCTGTGATATATTGATTATTATGAATCTTTATCGTTCAGCAGAGGTATTTAAAATATAACTGTGATTGACTAGTTTTGTGTAATATATAATACAGCTCAAGCTCTATTAGTGAGTAGGGTAACCCTCCATAACTGTTACTGCATAGTCCTACTCTGAGAACCCAGACCTGCCACAGTGAAGACAGGTTGGAATAATTGAGGCAACCTAGAGAATAAGAACCCATTCCCCAATGAGGGGTTAGAGTGTAGGGGGTCCATGCCAGATATAGTATATTCATGCCTCAAATACACTTATTATCCTCTTTCTTTCTTTTTATTCTATTCTTTCCTTAATTCTCTTTCTCTTTCATCTCCTTTTCCCTATATTAAGTTTGATTCCTTAATAATTAATAATTACAGCAAACATTTAGATAGTACTTATTGTGCGCGAGGCATTGTGCCAAGCACTTTACAATTATTATCACATTTGATCTCCGCAGCAACCCTGGAAGGTAGATGCTAATATTATCCCCATTTCACAGAGGAGGATTCCAAGTCAAACCAAAGTTAAATTACTTTCTTAGGATCATTCAGACAGGAAGTGTCTGAGACTAGATTTTAACTGAGGTTTTCCTGACTCTAGGATTGGAATTCTATCTATTGTACCACCTAGCTGCCAACCTCAAACTTGTTTCTTCTTCAATATTGTTATGTTTTTCTCTATTCTGAGTAGTATGATGGATTCCATGACTTTTCAAATTAAATTACATAATTGGAAAGTCATTCCTTTATCTTGTCATCACTTAATTAGAGTTTGGTTATAATTGCATATCCATCATCTTCTCACTTCGTATCTCACTCCCTCTCTAAAGCAGCAGCCAACTTCCAAATACTAGTATAGCTTGGGTCATAGCCCAGCTACTTACTACAGCAGTCTGAGAAAAAAGTCAGAGCTACAGGGCATGGCATTTCTCCAGAATATAAAAGATACTTCAGATGGAGTTATCATTCTTCCAGGAAAGCTTCAGTAGTGATTAGGGTAATACCATCCCTCAGGAGATCTCCTCAACCCTCCATTTTTAAAGATCTTCAATATCAAAAAGAAGGCAACATTTTGAAGACCATCAAAAGAGAATGAAAAGAATATAAACATTTTTCTTACCCCTTCTTTGGTTTTCCCATTTGAGTTTCTAGAATTCTATCATAGTTTCCATGGAGGTTGGGACTGGAACTCATGTTTTCAAAGAAATGACTAATAAACCATTTATATCAAGGCAACTAAAAGATCTATATCTAAGCAACTGTGAGTGTATGTGTGTGTATACATACACATGTTTACATACGCGCAGGCAGGAAAATAATTGAGAGAAAAGGACTGCATGTATTTGCTTTGTTCATTTAGAGGCAATTTTTTCTCATATTTCTCTATTCACATGGAAAAACTAAAGTCCTAGATGTGAATTTCTTTTTTTAATTCAAAGATATTTTATTTTCATAGTTTTATGTAATAATAATTTTCAACATACGTTTCCCAAAATTATAAGATCCAAGCCCTTCCCTTCCTTCCCTCCCTCAACCTGGAGATGGTAAGCAATTTGATCTGGACCATGCATGTATTATCACTCAAAACTCACTTCCATAATGGTCATCGTTGTAGGTGCACTCTCCTACAAAACCAAAAGCCCCAAAGAAAACAGTAAATACACTGATGTGAACTGGATATGAATTTCTGACATTGCACAGGATGAGTCTTGATGAGCAGAATAATGTCTTTAGATACTGACTATATTACTTAGACCTCGCACCAAGAAAAAATTCATTTTCCAAATGGTTTTCCAAAGGGCATAGGAAAATAAAGCATGTGGTGAAACCAGTGGGTTTCTGTTCACATTAAACAGGGAACTATTATAATTGGAGGGGGGGCATGTCTGACTCTTTCCTGTGATGTAAATTTCAGTGCTTTTTGTGGGCATCAGTTCAACTGGATTTAAAACCACTTTCACAGAGAGATTTAATGTAGATGTGTTCTATTTATAGGAAGATTAGAAGTGTGTAAATATTTCTTTGGATTGGCATTTGGTGGTATAAACACAATAGGTGCTTAATAGATGTTTATTGAATGAGTGTTGAATGGATTATTTCAGGAAGTAATGTTACCTACTGACATAAGTAATTATCAGACTCTATCTCAGCATGAAAGAAAAATGGAACTGTGCATTTCAGTGAAATCAAATCTACCACTTCTCTACACTTTGTGCCGATTTAAGTAGGGACTTCATCATCATCAAGCTAATAATCATCAAAATAATATGAAATTTCATTACTGAATTCCCACTTTACCTTTTCAATAAGGAATGTTCATTCGTTAATAGACCAAGATAAAGGGTCATAAAGCAATATTCCTCCCATGTAACATTCCTTTTCCCATTGCTCTTGATAAAAATATGGAAACATTCATCTGAAGAATTTAAAGTGCTTTCCTCTAGGTATGCCAAATATCCTAAAGTAATGGACATAAGATCCTGACAATGATCAGTAGCAGGGTGGAAAAATAATGGGTCATCAAACAAAGTACATGGTTGGAATCTCTTGAACTTTTGAAATCAAATAATAATTGCAACACTAATATTTTAAATTTTTAAGATATTTCAAGGAATTCAAAAGCTTTCTTTTCCTCTCTCTGATTCTTTTTCTCTTCTATAAATACTGGCACCCCAACACATACATATATTCTCATATCTATCTGCTCAATATTCATGTGATGATTTTACCTTTTCCCATTTTGTGGAAGGCAAAACTGAGACACAGGCTTTTGTAAAACAGTAATATAAGTTAATACGAGAGAAAAGATTTGAAACCAGACTGTCCAATCTGGGTCTCTTGTTATTAGGTTTAATGATATTGGTCACATCATTAAACCTCTCTGGGAATCAATTTCTTCATCTGCTCCCCAAATGAAGTACCTAGACTAGATAACCTCTACAATCATTTTCAGTTCTGAGATGCAAAAATGTAATGTATTTTATTATTCAATTATTCATTCCACGTGCATTTTGTTGTTTAGTCATTAAGTCATGAATAACTCTTTGTGACTCCATGGACCATAGCTATTCATGGGGTTTTCTTGGTAAGGATACTTGGAGCGGTTTGCCATTTGGATCCTTCTTTTCACTCAATCAGAAGTTAAGTGACTTACTCAGGGTCACACAGCTAGGAAGTATCTGAAGCCAAATCTGAACTTGCCTATTTCTGACTAAAAACTAGGTATTCTTAATGACTGAGCCATAGCTGTCTCTCCACAAGTATTCAGTAAGCAATTAATGTATTCTTGTAGCAATGGACATATACTAAGAGTTATCTGATAAGTTCTTCTCTCTCTCTCTCTCTCTCTCTCTCTCTCTCTCTCTCTGCCATTCAGAGAACTCTTGGGATACATGCAAAGAAAGGGAGTGCTTTCATTTCAGAGATCACCTAGCCCATGAAAACAGATGAATTACCAGGAAGCAATAGTAGAGGAGCAGAAATTGGGGGAAGGAGAGAGACATGAGCCCCAGGAGGACCTAGAGAAAGAACTTTCCAGAAGTGCCCTACATTCATATCATGCCTTGGAGAGAAATCAGAACCAAATGTCTCAGTATGCTGAACTGGTAACATCCAATCTGAAGAAGACACTTCCTTAAGTTTGTGGAGGGCAAAGACTGCCTTTGCCTATTAGGCACATGGCAGAATATTATTAAAAACTTATTGGTTGAGGGCAGCTGGGTAGCTCAGTGGAGTGAGAGTCAGGCCTAGAGACAGGAGGTCCTAGGTTCAAACCCGGCCTCAGCCACTTCCCAGCTGTGTGACCCTGGGCAAGTCACTTGACCCCCATTGCCCACCCTTACCAATCCTCCACCTATGAGACAATACACCAAAAAGTACAAGAGTTAAAAAAATCAAAAACAAACAAACAAAAAAAAAAACTTATTGGTTGATTGATTAAGGGAGATGGTGATACAAGGGTTAACTGACCTCTGCAAATATCACAAGCTCTGAGTAAGACCTATAGTTCGCCATTACATTCCCTTCCCTGATTTAAAGCTCATGGAAAATGGAAGTCACTAATTGTAGAGATGCTTAATATCCTGGCCCCGATTCTCTCACAGAGAAGGGAACTTAAAAAAAAGAGAGCCAGGAAAAAAATATCTAAGACCTTTCAAAAGAAAATCCATGCTTAGCCACCTCTCTTTTTTGAGGTGACAGCTCCTATAGAGAAGGGCATATTCTGTATTGTTGAATATTCTGCAGAAATACCCAGGTTGTTACTCCCCCAGGACAGGGATAATTCTGAAGAATTTGTGTCTGCTTGGCTTAAATTCTTGGGCAGATTCCCTGTAGTACCGATTCCCGGAGGGTTCTGGGAGTGCCAGCTGTTTACAGGCAGGGGATCACTCTCAGAGGAAAATTTCACTTTCTTAGCTTCTTCCTCAGTGCCATCCCTTGGCTCTTCCTGCAGTGACAAAGCCCCAGTTGCTCTGGTCTTGGGCTCTCTAAAGCAATCACCTTCTGTCTCAGGAATAGCCTTGTCTTATGTAATCCAATCATGGGTAACCATTCTCTTCTATGCCTGGGGAGGTAGTTTTGTTCCTCCTTTTTTAAAAAATTTGTTTTTAATTTAGAGTAGGAGGGTGGGGGCAAGGGGTAATGGGTTCAGAGAAACAGGGGGTGGGGTTCAGGCTTTCCCTGAGCTGTTCTGAGCTTCCATGTTATCTTGCCTGATGGAAAGGGGAGAGGCCTGAAAGCTATGCTTCTACCACCTTGTTATTTTCAACTAGGAGACCTCTAAGGTCCTTTCAAATGCTAGTTATCCATGAATGCTTTTGGGTAGTAATTATAGCAGAGGTTTTCACAATCCACTCACATTTCTCTGGGTAGAGGACACAAAGCCTGGCTGAATGGTATGGTTTCTTCTGCCTCCTTACAATGAGACTGATGTTTTGGGTTCAGGGAAGTCCTCTTTCAGGTGAATTACCCTCTCCTTGTCCTTGAGTGGGACAAGGGTGGCTTGGATTTTCCCTTTCCCAATCCAGCCAGAGGCAGCATGAGAAAGTAAAAGAAAGCATGCTGACTCTGAAATCAGAGACTCTGTGTTCATATCTTCCTCTCTGACTCTTATTACTTTGTATAACATTGGGCGAATTGACTGTCATTCCTGGGCCCTAGTTTCCTCATCTGTGAAATGGAGAGAAGGAGACGATGACATCAAAGTCCTTTCCAGTTTGAGATCTAGGATGCAGAGATCTCCTCATGAATCTATCCTCTTTATTGCTTCTTCCAACTCTACTATGAAATTCAAAGAGTTTGCAGCTCCTGAAGGTAGATATTTGTGGACAACTAAGAGCAGGGATGGGACCTGCTGCTTCTAGCTCTTTCTGCCAGAACTGACAGCCAGTGGAGTCTCAGAGCAGAAGGTGTCAGTCAGAGCTTCAGGCACAAGAGTTAGCAGCGGCTGTCACAGAACTTGAGGTTCTCTGAGGCAAGGCTTTAGATTTCTCCATCTTCAAAGGGCAGCAGGAGACTGCCTTGCCTGAAACCTTTTATCCACAACAGAACAGCATAAAACCAGGCTAATTGCCAATTGGATGAAACTTAATTAATAGGTAAAGCATCTTCCTGATTCTTTAGAATTATCAACTATTTCATTTGTGTGGGGATTGTTGATTCCCTTCTCAGGTTCTTCCTTGATTCTTAGTCATGGCCTCAGGGCTTTACCAAATGTACCTTAGTTCTCTGGCCCATTCCCAAGGCCTATACTTGATTTATGATTTAATTTTTATGTGAAGCACTAAGAAACCCTCTCAGTAATGGTCACTTAAAATATGATTAACCACCATCATTTCAACGCCACAGTACTCCCCAGGGGGTGAACTGAGGCAGTGGCCTATAGGAAGTATTAACAATACTTAGAGATGGGTCTATTCCAATGAGAAGCTTTCTTTGGGGAGCAGAAAGCTCCTAGGGAATCATAGTAGAAATCAAAAGAATAGGAGATCAGGAAAGGGTCTGGGTAAGGGTGTTTGGAGTAAGAAGTGAGGTGCTGAAAATAATGATAGAATAATAGGAAATTTGTGTCTGTGGTAAAAAGGAAAAGTCAGATAATCCCAGTTTTCTGAAGTCTTTCTTTGTATACCTGAGCAGATTGAATCTGTGATAGAAACAATAAAAAGGAAACCAAACCAATCAACCTTTCATAACATCTTTACAATTTCAGAATTTCAGCACTAGACTAAGGGAGGAGGAGATAAGCATAAGACAACAGCATCCAAAGAATGTATGTAACAAAAGTTCATATCACTCACCAACAAAGACACAGATTCTCAGTAGCCCCCAAAACACAAAGGTCTTCAAAAGCAGGTCCTTTGGTGATGACCACTGGAGAGTTACATTAGTTGAAATTACAAGTCTCTTAAACATGGAGGAGATTAAGGGGTCATAATTGGTGAGCTTGAGTCAACAGAATATATAGACTGATAAGTCCCAAATTTCATGACTACTAAGCACTCAGGTTTGTGGGAATGCCCCAGATTTTCTGTCTTCTGCCTTTGATGTGAACATATGTGCACATACACATAAACACATACAGGTATACATACATAGGGCCACATGATTGTATGTGTTCAGTAAGTTTCATATAATCCAACCAAATAATCTTACAGTTATAAAGAATATACGAAGAGGAGGAAAGAAAAGTCTACAATAATTTAAAATACAGGTACAATTATCATCCGTAAATAGGAATGCCTGGTAAACCTAATGAAAACAAAAACAATAAATAGGTAGCAATAAGAATTATGAAAAGACAAAAATATAATGTGGTCATTCCTACCAGAAAATACAGAAAGTTTACTCTTAAGGAGCCTGGGCTTCTTAATTGATGCAGATTGTTCAAAAGAAATGATACAAGATGTAAAAATTTAGCATCTACTAAATACCAAATTCTTGAGTCAGGTGTCAAGATTTATATTCCAGAAGTTCACTATGTTTCACAAATTAGTAGATGGCCATCACTCTGTAACTATGTAACTACAAACACCAAAATGTCTGAGAATTCAACAAACAGGAATGAAACTGGAACACTGAAACTGGAGAAAAATCTATGGCTCCAAATGCCTGGAGCTAACACTAGTCCATAAAAATGTAAGACAAGTATTTTTAGTATATGTCACTATTGTGAATATTGATAACCTCCAAATCACATGGAATGAAAGGCTTTCAACATATAGAGACTTGAGCAAAAAGAATCAAAATCTGTGGGATCAGGATAAAGTAAGCATTATCCCCAGCATCCTGTCTGCTACTGGAATCAGGGCAAAGATTTTTTCCATCAATCTTTGCATCTATTGTCCCTGTGTGGTTTAACTATCCTGCCTATTAATTTTAGCCTGAGTCCATCTCCATCTCTCTTCTCTTTATGAAGGGTTGAGAGTAGAGTACCATTGTCTTCCTATATAGAAAGCAGAAACTGGACTCTGAAACTGGATCTTTCCACTTTGCATCTGTTGCTCTACTTAGTTTTAATTTTACAAACAATATGTCCCTGCACTGGTTACTCCCTGATATCACCCTTCTCTCAACTCCACCCTTTCCTTCTTACTTTTGTGTTGTCTCATTGTGGGCAGAGATTTTTTCATTAATTGTATTCCCAGTGCTTAGCACAGTGTCTGGAACATCATCATAAGTACTTAATAAATGTTTATTGGCTTGGATTACTGGATTATACTGGAACCTAACTCCTATCATAGAAAGGAGTCATCATTCTGCTTGTACGAATCCGGACCCAGCCTTTCTCAGAAGCCCTCCTCACTCTGGAACCTATAATTCTAACCATACCTACTTCTCCTAGATTCACTACATCAACTAAAAGAAAAAATAGCCCTCCATAAGCACTGAGTACCAAGAGATCAGTCTTCTCACTACCAGGAAAGTTAAGCATTTAATCCTCATATACCAGGTCTGGTAGGAAACTAATTTGAAATCTTCTAAATGTGTACCATCCCCTTTCTTCTTGGGATAAATGAAAGGAATTAGTGCTGAGAATGTGTTCAGTCTTATTCTTCCTACTCCTCCTTTCTTCTTCTCTTCCTCTTCTTTCTCTTCCCTTTATGTTACAGTCACCACTTGGCTAGGAGAAAACTCTTCTTCCCCTTTCCCAACCCTCTTCCTGCCTGATCAAAATTTAAAATTCTAGATTACCCCTGAATATTGTTGATTTATTTTTCTAATTTAAGTAGTTCGCTCTAATATGTGAATGAAACTGACCCTTTGCAGTTCATATTTGAATTTTAAAAAGGAACTTAAGAAAGTAATGAAAAAATGAATCTCTAAGTTCTTGAATCGGTGGTATTGTTCAGGCATTTTTCAG
>NC_058132.1:332811401-332841239 GCF_016433145.1 Gracilinanus agilis
GAAGGAAGGAAGGAAGGAAAGAAGGAAGGAAGGAAGGAAAGAAGGAAGAGAGGGAGGGAGGGAGGGAGGGAGGGAGGGGAAAAGCCCACATCTCTTTAACTTTGCAAATTTCCTGTAGAATCCATGGGACTCAAAGAAAGCAACTGTTCATTGTTTAGAGAAAGAAACCAGCATATAAATCTGAAACTATGAATTGTGAATTTATAAATAGAAAAAATCTTGTGTATTTTTCAGAGTCACTTTCAGATTTTTTATTCTTTTGTTGCTGTTGGGGAAGTCCCTGGGGAGGGGATATAAAAGCACTGATGTAAAATGGTGACAGTGGAAAGGGAAGAGGTTGATAACCAAGATGACAGGCTCCACCCTGGCCAGCCTCTGCAATATCATATACATTGTACAGAAATGCAAAGCCACACATGCCTGCATGCACAAACTGCAGAACCATGATTTTGTAATTTCGATAATGAGAACCTTGGAATAACATTCTTGTTGAGCTGAAAGGCAATGCAAACAGGACCTAGGATTGCCCTGAGGACTGAGTCTCTGGCTGTCAAATACCCATTCTTCACTTTATTTTAAATGAATTAATAGGCTAGGGAAGTGTGAAGAGGGATTTCGCTGTTGTTAGAAAGCTGGGAAAAGTCTTCTGACTCCAAGGGCCGTTTGCAGTATGAGATAAAGTAACTGCTTTAATTCAGGGCCAGAGTGTTTGGTGAGGCAAGAAAATCACTTCTCACACTTGGAGAGTACAATTCTGATAAGTTTAGCGATCTGCCACCACAATTTCTCCATTGGAGGAAAGGTTAGAAAGGTTATCACCTTAGTGATTGGCATTCATGTCCTTCCAATCTCACTGCCCAAATTCATTGATATAAACCTCTGAGGAAGGATACAAATGTGGCCAAAATAACTTGCAGGTGTTCAATTCTTTTAGAATTCTTCTAGACTCTGGAAGCAATACCAAAGAAACATGGTACATTCAAGTTTCTAGGGTTTGGGGGATAACAGAATGAATAGAGTTAAAGCAAAGCAATTAGCCTGGGTCCCACTCCTCATAATACCTCCAAGGCTAGAAACCCTCCTCTGCTGCACCCCGTCCCCCTTTTATGACCTGGTTCAAGAGGCTTGGAGGATGGATGACTGATCTGGAACTAGGGCTGCAGAGTTAGGAGAGTGACATGGACACCCTGCCATTGCACATTAGGGATAGGTCTAAAAGGCAAGTGATAGGGCAGTCAGGAATTCCATTTTTCCCTGAATCACATGAAAATATGTGGAGTAATCTCTAGGTGAAAAGACCACACATTATAGTTCAATGATTCTCATGCTATATCTGATGGCCCCTGGGGACCCTGCAAGAGCCTTTTAGGGGATCTGTAGAGGTGTAAACTATTTTCTAAACTAGTTTTAATTCTGCAGTTAATATCAATAGATGTAACCTATGCATATAGATCAAAAAGTCTGAGAACTACTGGTGTCATGGTTAAGAGAGTTGGCATTGGAGTAGTCTGGGCTCAAGTCCCACTCCTGAGATGTAGACTAGTGTGACCCTGGGCAACTCACTTAACCTTTCAATTCCCTAAAAAACTCTCTAAGACTCTAAATTATAGTACAGGTCCTGATTAGCACATGTAGTTTAAAGTCTTGGTGTTCTCAATGTTAATACTATCCAAATTTGGTTAGAAACAAAAACAAACCAACAAAGGAACCAATCAAGAAGCTACAATCCTCAGCTCAAACATCTCCTTTCTTACTTGACTGTATGACTTTAGGACTTCTCTGACAGACTTATCCATCATGTTCCTCATGGAATACCTTCTCTACCCCATCTTCTCACTTTTTTATGTTGTGTCTTCCCTCATGAGATTGGTAATATCCTGGGGGCAACCAGATTGTTCAGTGGATTAAGAGCCAGGTCTAGAGACTGGACCTTCTGGGTTTGAATCTAGTCTCAGATACTTCCTAGCTATATGATGTTGCACAAGTCACTTAAACCCCACCGCCTAACCCTTAACAGTCTTCTGCCTTGGAACCAACATATAGTATTGATTATAAGATGGAGGGTAAGGGTTAAAAGAAAAAAAACAATTTTTATATTCTTGAGATCAGGCACCATCTTTTTTTTTCCCTTCTATATTTGTACCTCGAGGAAAGTTCAGTAGAGAAGGACTGGCAGAAGTATTGCCTGAATATTATCAATTTCGGTCCCATATCCAATCTTAATCCATCACTGAGCATACATACAACATGGTTTCTTTCCACGAGGAGTCTGAAATCTGTCACTGACCTCATCCATTGAATAATATGTCTGCAGGGGAAGAAATAGAAGCGCTCTCAAAACCAAAATTATTTGTAAGAATCAGTGGCAGACAGATTCCTTTGTGGCCCCTAGCACTGAGACCCTAGAAGTATTTTCTACCAATTTCTTACTCCTTTATTTTGCACTCAGTCATGACTTTGATTAAACTCACTGGAAAGAACAGATGGGATCTTCTATGATTTCTAGAGGGACCAAAAATTTCCTCATGGTGGGGAAAAGGATCAAAGGACTGAGGAGTTCTTATCTACATTTTTCTACCTTTTCCTCCCCTTCTGCTGAGGTTTCTGTGAGTGTTGTGAAGGAGTATCTGCTCTCTTTTAAACCCATTCCCCTCAATTCTCTGTGGTCACTCATCCTACCAGAGTTGGATCTGGATTCTGGAGCTGTTCTTTGTGAAGGGAAAGAACTCCCCCTCTCATTCAAGAGTTTTCAGGAAAATTTAAGACAATAAATGTTGAGTTTCAGGATAATTTGGGGAGCTTGAGTCACAAAAAGGGAATATTTTTTGCCCTAGAAAGAGGAGGGAGGGGCCATTGTGATTTGCTTTTTTCCTCCAACTGTATGTAATAGATTACTTGGTAATTTTCAGAATACCTTGAATGCAAAAAATAAGCAAAGAGAAAGGAAATAATTGGCCACTTTTTCAGTTTTTCTAATAACCTAGTTACCTGGACCTGCTCCCCAGACCATACTTGGCTCTTCTATCTCCTTGCCCTGCTCCCCGCAAATCACTCTGAAACTCAATTTTTATTCTCTGAAATTTTCCTGAAAACCCCGGAATCTACCTTTTGTTCTCTTTCTTTTCTATAATTTCTCACATTCCTTCTCTCTCTCTTTTTAGTGTGTTCCATCTCATGGATGTACCTATTAGTGGCATTCCATCTGTCTGTGCTTCTGCATGCTTGCTTGCATACCACTCTCCTGGGTGGGCACCATGACAGGCTGAGTCACTCCTCCAGGAAAGGCTGTAGGGGCTGTCTCAGAATGGCAAATTGCCATCTCTGGAATGGAAATACTAGCTGGATTTTGAGCATCCAGCAGGGGTCCAGAGCATTACTGCTGCCTATCCTGTAGGTATTATATAAGTGGAGCATATGGAACTGGGCCCCAGTATTGGCTTCCTAAGCCAGCCTGGGGACAGGAAGTCAGCTGGGTAAGTGGGAGGAAGGTGGCCAGATTTCAACCTTCAGTACCAGGAGAAATGGGAACTCCAGAGATTTCAGGGCCTTCCTGAAATTCAGTTTTTCAGAATTGTGCTCCTCCCCTTCATTTTAGAGCAGCCACTCTCTTTCTTCCTCTTTAATGGCAGGGCCACGTGCTGGTGAAAAAGGGAATCCTGCCTTTGGTGTCCCCAACCTCTTGGTTCTTTACCCTTCTCTCTCCCCTATTGCCTCAGCAGTCTACAACCTTCAAAAACTTCTCTCACCCCTCCTTCCTCCATCTTTTCCCAAGATCTGACCAGAGTTGATTAACTCAATGTTTTAATTACTGGTCCAATTAAAACATAATACTCCTAAGGGGTAACACTTTAAGAAGTCAGACTTTCATATCTTGGCATAAATGAATTTAAACCTTTCAACTCCAATTTCAGAACTAGATCTTGAGAGTAAGGAACAGGAAGGAGGAGTATATTTTATATAGCAAGCCTGATTCTCTAAAATTTTATTATATAGGCAGTAGTCTAGTTTGCTAATGTGTAAACTAGACCCTGAGTTTTTCACCTGTATGATTTCCACTTCTCTCCTTTCTTCCCTGCCTCTTCCTACATGGATTTTATTTGTTTGTTTTCTGATATCTTCACATCAGACATTTCTCCTTTCTTGATTTTGTCTTATTCCTCCTTTCTTTCCCCTATTCAAATTGGTTTTCTTTCCTTTTTGCCTCCACCTTCCCTTTTATCATTCTTCCTTTTCTCCCCAAGCCTATCCCCGACCCTACTTATCTACCATTCTTTCTTCTTCCATCCAACCCTCTGCTGTAATGCAGCTTCCTTTTATAGCTATAATTCTTTCCTGGCCTAAACCTAGGACAGGGCCATCCTCCATACCATCATGAAGAGCCTTGGTGTTTAAAGGAGATTCTACTAATCCAAAGGAACCCAAATTATAGCAGAAATGGAACTTCAGTGGGGCTGGGGGTTGGGAAGAGTTAAGATAGAAACTTAAGGTAGACATAATGACTAAGACTGAGAACAAAGTAGCAACAAGAAAAGAGGTGATAACAACGGCCAGACCATGTACCGTATTGGTCTAAATAGTGGCCACATTTTCTCGCACATCAATCTTCAATAAGACTTTAACAAAGCCTAAACTCAGTATTTTGCAAGGGGATATATATATATATATGTAGATATGTAGATATTCTTTCATTTGAATACATTTCATTTTAAGGGTATATGCTATATTTGCAGGCCATTTATATTCATATCAATATGCTATATGATAGATAAATGAAAATCTATAAGGGGAAGGACCTAAGGGTTTGTAGAAGGGAGAACGATAATGAGCAGGGAAGAGGAAGATGAAGAGAACAAAGCTAGAAAAAGAAAAAAAGTTTCAGAAAACAAGCTCTGCTCATTACTCTAGGCTTCACTGGATGATGACGACAAAGAAAAAAATTCTATCTGAAGTAAAAAGGTTAGAAAAAGGATGAAAATAACATAAAGAAAAAAATTTAAATAGTTGCTATGTGATTGGCACATTAAGGTTTGCAAAGCATCTTATAAACATCTCATTTGAACATATATAGAACATAGTAGAGCTGAAAAGCATCTTCATGATTATCTCTTCCAACCCCCTTATTCACAGGGAGGAAACCTGAAGCCCAGAGAGGTAAAGAGACTGTCCCAAGGCTGGAGAATAAGTTGGCTCCAGAGCCAGGAATAGAATAGAATAGAGTCTAGGTCCCAGGGTAGCTTACAAGCTCTGATGCCTGGCATTATGAAAATATACCCATATTTTGTGGAGATAAGTCTTTTTTCGCCACTTTATATCTTTACATGAACTTTTACCAAACTCCATTCCCAATGCTCTACTGAAAATTTTTTTTCAAGGCCATTTTATTACCCAATTCATCAGCTTATTTTGAGTCCTCATTTTCCTTGATGTTCATTGTAACTTTAGACACTGTTCATTAGCTCCTATCTGACACTGTATCTTCCCTTTCCTTCTGTGACTGTGCTTTTTGTCTCTTTTGCTGGTTCCTCATTTTCCTCCTGTACCTGAAATATGGGGATCACCCAAGGTTCTGTTTGTAAACTTCCTTTCTATATTCTCATCCTTGGTGATTTCATTTCATTAACTCTCAGAGCTTCAGTTATCATCCCTATGACCAAGTGGTTGATAGTAGTAGTGGGAAATATACTCGACATACTTTTAAATTTAATCTTCATTATCAGCACTTTCTCCATTATTTTTTTGAGTCTAGATGATTGACAGCCATGAATCTAGCCTTTATTGATAGAATTTACCAATTTCTGAAGTATAAATATTAATACTGAAAATTTAACTATAAGATTGGTAACCATGGCTTTTAGCTAGGAGCATGGGGAGTTTGTGTGCTTCCTGTCAGGCACCCGAGTCCTGAAGCCCTAGGGCATTTACAAATCCTCAGGCCTGATGAATTCATACTGCTGTCAGTCCAACCAATTCTCTATTATTTTTTAACTGATTACTTGGTAGATCATCGTCTTTGCAGATCACCTTTGTAGATCATTCTTCTCTTCCTTCTCCTAATACATGAATTTTAACTATTTTGATTGTTATCGGCACCAAATCATGGGACATATATAGGAAAATATATTAATTAATTTAACAAAATTGAAATGCAAAAGGTATTTTTTTACTACATGAAAAAATTAGTTTTTTTCATGAATTTCATAAAAACATATGAAATGTGGTGAAGGAAAAGGTAAAGAAAATCTATTCTTAAAGGGGGGAAAATGGTCTTTCACATGATCATTTTAGCTGCTACATCTTGTAGGCTCTGATCACATTCATTTTCAATCTTTCTCTTTTTAGACTAAAGAGTTCAGATCTTTTTAGTTTCCTTTTATATAGAAACTTCTCCATTGCCTTATTCATTTTAGAAGACCTGGTAAGGCTCCTTTTCCAATACTATTGTTTCCTTCTTGAAGGATCTATCAGAATAACATATAGTATATTAGGTATGGCTACTTATAGGCAGAGGTTAAGTTTATCCTTTCTGTCATGTTCTTGTTTATCTGTTGACAAACAGAACCAATCATAGGACCATAGCTTCAAAGAGAAGAGGAACTTCAAGAGATATTTAGGCCAATTCCTTCATTTTATAGTTGAAAAAACTAAGACTCAGAAATGAAATTACTTGATTCAAGGTGGGAGGTGGAATGTTATATTTAGGGAATGGTTTGGCTAATGCACTGTTATTTTTGTCACTGCTGTTGTTTAAATGGAATCAATAAAATAAAGATGGAAAAAAAGTAGGTTGGAGCCAGATTGTGAAGGGTTCAAGACTAAGGAGTCTATTTTTTAGAAGTAATAGGAAGCCACTGAAGGTTCTTAAGCAGAGGAGGATTTCACTAAAAATTACTAACAAGGAATGAAAATAAGCTGATAAAGGTTATCTTAGAGAATCTGAGATTCTTCAGTTAGTAGGGATCCTAGAAATTACCCTAACCTCCCTGCTGACATTTCGTGAAAACTTTCCAAAAAGTCCAGCCCACATTCTCCCTTCTTTAAATGTTCATTTTCCTTATCATTAATACAATTCTACTTAACACCTTATTTTTTGACTAATTCTGTTTGATATGTATATATGTGGATATGTATATGTTTCTAGATAGATAACTCACGTATGTCTCTATCTATTTATTACCAGCAGTCTGTTGTGTTGGTCTAGATGTGAGGTGATGAAGGTTTGCCCCAGAGTGATGGTAACAGTGTCAGCAGACATGGGGACATATTTGAGAAATATCACTAAGGTAAAATTGACAGGCTTTGGCAACAGATTGGATATGGGGGGAGAGGATAGGGAAGAGTCAAAGATAACACCTAGGTTTTGGGACTGAGGAAATAAGAAGGATTGTGTTGCCCTCTAAGGTAACAGTAAAGGTAGGAGATAGATAAGGTTTAGTTGGAAAGATAATGAGTTCTGTTTCAGATACATTGAATTCAAGACATCTGCTGGACAAATGTCTGAAAGACAGTTGGAGATGTGAGATAGGAAGTCAAAGATTTTTAGGGACGAAAGATAGGTTTGAGGATCATCAGTATTAGGATGGTAATTAAATTATGGCAGCTAGATGGCTCAGTGGATAGAAAGCCAGTCTTAGAGACAGGAGGTCCTGGGTTCAAGTTTGACCTTAGACACTTCTTTGAGTGTTTTGATCTTGGGCAAGTTATTTAATTCCCATTGCCCAGCCCTTACTGCCTAGGAATTGATACAAAGTAGTGATTCTAAGAGAGAAGGTAAGGGTTTTAACAACAATAACTAATATGGTAATTAAATTCATGAGAGCTCATGAGAATAAAGGATTCAAATGTTGCAAAGAATAAACCCTATTGCTGAACTTGTGGCATAAAGTTAACAATGACTAACCCTTTGGTATTCTCTGTACCTAAGACCTAGGTAACTTGAAGTCTAGCCAGTCATAAGCCTTTCCCAGGAAAGACATGACTTAGGGGCACAGAGACACATATAGGGAACACCACTCAAGGTTCCCAGAGCCATATTACTCTGCTTTGGTGCTTTCTCATACAGCTTTCTCCACCCTGCTGTCAATACCATCATCTTGGCAGCCACATTTTTTAAAGTCAACTTTGGAACATCTGATCAAAGGTCTCCATTCTTCCTGCTTTTATCTACTGTCTACAGACAGTCTTAGAGTAGAATGGCTGATGATCTAAGTAAGGGTTACTTATAGTACTTACTTTCTGTTCCCACAGCTCTACTTCTCTCATCATCTTAACATTTTGCAGTCCTTAGGGTGTCAAAAAAGTACAGATAATAAAGAAAAGCAGATATTTCTTATAGACTGATCTGGAAGTAGAATGCTGCCATCATGGACCTGAGTGTATCATTGCAATCTAAAGTCAGGAAATTACTATGTAAGTTTGGCACTACTTGAAAAAATACCCCAAAGTGCTGAGATCATTCTTAGTGGAATAGCTTAGAGCCAGCACTGATAACATTATCTCTGACCCATTTACTGCCACTTACAGGAGAAGGCATAGTTTCATAATGGTCCGGTTTTATTCACTTTGAAATGGACAGAAGGCATCACCTACATCACTCTTAGAAGCCAACTTTAATCCTTTTGGAAGCTTCCTCACTTCACTCAGGCCAATATCTCCTTCAAAAACTTTATAATTAAATCCAACATATATTCTGTCCAATTCAATTAATTTGTTGAATGCCTACTATGTACTAGGCACTGCTCTTGAAGATACAATCCCAAGAAGATATGCCAGTCAGTTCTCTTGCAGGGTCTTAAAACACATATCTGGATGACCCAGCAAAACTCACAAAGCTTCTTACTAAACACATACACACACACACACACACACACACACACACACACTCACACACACACACACACACACACACACACACACAGATACACACAAAGGGCATGATGCTAAACTACTTGGGCAGTTTGCATGTGCCCCCTAGTCAATCTTGTGGATAGGAAGACAATTACAGTCACTTGCTTCTGTATTATAAATGTCAAGAAAGGAGTCATTTCCCCCTTCTCACTCTAAAAAAACAACTCTCCACCCAAACCTGTTATTCAGGGCTACAATTCCATTATCAAAGCTTTTATTCTGGCACATAATAAATATTTACAGGATTATCTCCAGATAATCTGCAATTGCAGAGTTTGGGGTAGGAATAACAGACTTATAGTATTCATCAGTTTTTTGGAGATATCATAGTGCAGTGGTAAAAGACATGAATTCAGAGTCAGAAGATGTGGATTCACATTCTGGTTCTGTCACTAGATGTGATTCAATAATAATAAGAATAATAAGAATTAGAATAATAATAGGTCTCATCTATATAGCCCTTTGAAGTTTATTAAATATATTACCTACATTACCACTGTACTTCAAAACAGGTAGAATAATGATCTTCATTTTACAAATGAGGAAAATGAGGTCTAAAGAGATTATCACACTTCCCTATTATCACATAAGTAGTAAATGTCTGAGGTAGGATCTGAACACAGTTCTGCCTCACTCAATCCCCATTTAACCTTTGTAGGTCTAAATGTTCTCATCTTTAAAAAGGAGATAGACTAGATCTCTCATGTCCCTCATAGCCTTAAATCTATGGCCTTATGCCCTGGAAAGTAGTTATCCTTCCCAAATATTTGCTTGAATGCAGGTTTAGATCATGAGAAGGAAAGAGAGATCACCAGGGACATTTAGCAGGTGCTAAATGTGGTGAAACCTAAAGATATATTTCATCTCCTTTTTTTAGTTTTACATTGTGTGAACTATGATAATCATCACACAAGAAATAATGACCCAAAAAAACTCTCTTAACAAAAACAAAGAGTCACTTGACCAAAAAGAAGGCAGAGTTTTATCAAGACCCAAACTTTGATAATGTTCAGAGTAGGCCAGTCAGAAGGGAGCTTAGAAGTCATTTTTCCCATCGCCTTCATTTGACAAAAAAAGGAATCTGAAACCCAGGGAGGTAAACTTATGCAGGGTCACAGAGGTAGTAAAGTATAAGAACAGGATTGATCCTAAGCGAGTATCTACATCATCGTTGTCATCGACAACCAGCACCACCTAACAATTGTTGGGTACACATACTGTGTAATTTCTCTACCTTGCTCCATTTTATGTTTTCTCTGGATAAAAGAAGGCAGAATAGAAAACTCTGACCAGGAAGAAATTAATGGATGAATGGCCTGTTCCATCTTACCCTTTCCCTCAGAATCATTTTCTTTTCTTTCCTTTCCTTCTCCTTTCTATTTTTTCTCTCTTTGCACCCCTTTTGGGTTGTTGCAAGTAGATAGGAGTTCACACCTTCCTTGAAGACCAGCAGTACAACCTTTGAGAAATGAGGTGAAAGGCTTGATGGCATTCTTGCACAAGGAATATGACCTGTGTTGTAGCTTCCTAGATAAACTGACAGATAATCTGCAGCAGGGTAGGCAATGCCTGAATTCTAAATGTCAGGTTAGCAGTTGTGAATAAGGAAGGACTGTGTCCCAGCCAGAATATCATCTTTTGGTAATAGAATTTTCCTTCCCTAGGAATGAAACCCTTCAAAGAAACTCAACATAAATTTCCTACCTGGGTTATAAAAGGTAAGATGACCAGCAGGGCATGTTGAGTTACAGTATCTAACACAGTTCCTTAAATATCAGCAACTCAATAAATTTTAGTGTCTTAATTTGAAATAAAGGCTGAAATACCAAATAACCATTTATTAGTATCTATTCATGGAGGTTATAGAGATAAAAAGAAACAATTTGCCTCAGAGAACTTACAGTCAACTAGAAATTGTGACATAATAGGATATTAAAAATCCAATCCAATGCAAACCATAAGAATTTGTTAGCGATAAGGAATTCCCTGTTATACCATTGGTTACTCCCAGGCAAAGATCATTTCTAGCAAAGCAAGGTGACATTTTCTCTATAGTTTATGATCTTAAAGGGGTTCAGGTTACATGATATCCCACAGTCACATGGTTATTACATAAGAGAGGTAGGACTTGAACTCAAGTTTTATTGGCTTCTAGGCCAGCTCTCTATCCTCTCCCCACATCATCTCACCTCTTAAAAGTGTTTATTATATATATATAATTGTGGAGCCTTTATAGTATAGCAGAAAGAATGTGGAATTTAAAATAAGAGGATCACAGTTCTCCCACTATCTACCTTGGTCAAATCACTTAATTTTTCTGAGGGTCAATTTATTCAACTGAAAGACTCTATTGAAAGGCATTATACCAGACTTTGTCTTTTCGAAGACAAAACAATCCATCATAAAAATTAGGGAGCTCTTCTGAGAGTCAAAAAGAAATTAGATAGTGAATCCAAAACTAAATGAATAAACTCTGCCTTTCCTTTATTTTATCTTCCATTTTTTAATTTAAAAAAAAAAAAACTATTTCCCTTCCATTCCACACCCCCTCAACAAAGAAACACAAAACTTTTGTTTAAAAAATGCATAGTCAAGCAAAACAATTCCCCCACTGGCTATTAAAAAAAAAGCATCTTTCTATATTCTCACTATCATTTCTCTAATTTCTCTGTCAGATGGTAGGTAGGTTTCCAGCCTGGCTTTTATATTTTTATGGCAATTTAAATTTCTGAACTGAAGAGAAATTCTAAAAAGCTGGGTTCTTGTCTTCACTGCTCCTGGCTAGTTGTGTGTCCTAAGGTAAGTTTCTTCACCTCTCTGGGCTTCAAATTTCTCACCTATAAAAAAGAGGAGGTCAGGCCAAAAGAGTTTTTGAATTCTTCCAGTTGCCAAAGTCTACTTCAGTTCTAGAATTTAATTTACATTTGCTGCAGGCAGAAGCATTCCATTTTAGAATCACAGAAATCACAAGCCAGAAAGGACCTTAGAGGTCAGCCAGTCCCAGCCCAACCAACATACTCTTAGCTCAAGTATGGGGGGACCAAAAAGAATGGTGGACATATCTAATAGGGTCAGAGGTATAAATAAAGGTAGAGATTTTCTGTGAATCTCCAGTGAGCTAGTGAAAATATGGAATGTAGGAATGTTTTAATTTATCTTACATTCAATTTAATATATTCTAACAAATGTTTATTCAGTACCTACTACATCTGGGAGGGACTGTTAGGTGGTGCAGTGGATAGGGCCTACTGGCCCCAGAAACTTAGTAGCAGTGTGACCCTGTGCAAATCACTTAATCCTACTTGCCTCTGTTGTCTCATTTGTAAAATGAGTTAAAGAAGGAAATGACAAAACACTTCAGTATTTTTGTCAGGAAAATTCCAAAAGAGGTCGTGAAGAGCTGGACATAACTGAAAAATGATTGAATGACAACAAATACTTATGAAGTTAGTCTAGATCTCTAAGAATTTGTCCTGTTCTAAAAATTATATAAAATACTTAATTCATCCCAAAATCAGAACTCTTTCTTTCAAATGTAAATAATACCTCAGAGAGACAGCAAATGGCTCAATAAAAATCTCAAGCAACCAAGTATTAGGAAAGATTAAATTAAAATTTTTTTCTTCTCAAGGAACTTCAGCAACTAATAGCCATGGCAGAAAAACAAACCATCAAAACCAATAAGGAACATTGAAATAATAGCAAAAATCTTCTTCTCAAATAATTTTTTCTAGAAATACAGACTAACTTGAATAATAAGGAGGTTCACAATAAGGATGGAGAATCAGGATGGGAGGGAGCTTGGGGGATACTGAATGCAGTGTTGATCATAGAGCTGGGATTCACCTTATAGACTATCTAATTTAACCCTTCACTTTATGAATTATGAAAGCAAAATTCAAAGGATAAGTGATTTGCCCAGTGGTCACACAGCTAGTATTGAATGTGGTACTCAAACCCAGGTCTTCCTGACTCCAGGTCCAACACTCTATCTGCACATAACACTAACATTTTCAGTAAACAGAATCTAGAGGATGTTGGTGAATTAAATTTAGTAGACCATAGTTAAAGACTTTGGAGCTGAAGGGAAGAGGTTGGACCTGAGGTCCATACAAAGTACTCAGAGGACTTGTTTGTCCCAAGACAACCTTTACTGACAGTTAAAGTGCAAGTTGAGTTTAGAGGTAAAATCAAATCAAACTAGTAAGAAAGGTCAGTAACTTCAAGCAAGAAAGAAATCATCCCTGTATCCCTTAGGCTGAGGCAGCAGAAAGTTATTCCAGTAAGTGACAGTATCAGTTGGATAGGATATCCTTGGAGATACCTATTTCATCACATGAGGCAGAGGAAAACAAATGTACAAAAGCTTCATAAAGAGGTTCAAAAAACCATCAGGCACGCAAACCAACTTGCTGGCCTACACAACTGTTCCTTAGTCCTTTCTACACTTTTTTCTTTTCATTTTTACTAATAGAATTTATTTACAAGTGTCTCAGCTCCTCCCTTCTCTCCCACACCACAGAAGTCATCATCCATAATATATATATATATATATATATAAATTATGCCATATTTCCATTTTTCAGTTCATTCTCTGGGGTTATCTAATTCACAATTTATTCCTCAAGTATTAAGTCTGTAGCTGTGTATGATGTTCTCTGGGTTCTACTCATTTCACTGTCACTTTATTCCACATAGTTCTTTCCAAGTTGTTTTTTTTAATTAGCCTGCTCATCATTTCTTATGTCACAGGAGTATTTCATTATAATCACATACCATAATTCATTTAGCCATTTCCCATTGGGCATCCCCTCAATTTCTACGACAAAGAAAGGTGCTATAAATATTTTGGAAGATATTATAGGTTCTTTTCCTTTTTTCCCTGATCTCCTTGGGAAACAGCTCCAGCAATGGTAATCCTGGGTCTAAGGATATACATGGTTTTATAACCTTCTATAACATAACAAAATTCCAAACTGCTCTCCAAAATGGTTGAATCAGTTAATAGCTCCACCAAGTGTAAACCCTTCCTACCCTTGCATACTGGAGGTACGTATAAATATTCTCATTGGTTCTTTTAAAAAGGACTCTGAGAGCTAGGATATGCAAATAATTATTTATTCCCATTTTATAGATGAGTCCTAATGACCAAGATTACAAGATGGAAGCAAGACTCAACTCTAAGTCTTCTGATTCCATGTCGAGTGCCTTTTCTCAGGAGATCATATTGCATGTTAAAGGTTTATTAGTATATAATTGGCATGAAATTAACACTTAACGAGCAACTTACTTGGCTGCAATTTTCAAGACATGAATATTTCTTTCACGAAAGCTGTATCTTAATCATGTTCTTTTCTCAATTCTTTTGCATTGTCCTAGGCTTATTAATGATTAGAGTTGGAATTAACTTGAGGTATGTTTTAATCCAACCCTCTCATTTTGCAGGTAAGGGAATTGGAGGCCCAAGAGATTTATTTCCTATATATTTGGTTCTTGCTTGTGTAGTGGGACCAGTGGGATTCAGAGGTGATGAATACTGGCATCCCCTGTCAGCCCTCAGAATCTTGAGGTTATTTTATTATGTTTTTTAAAAAAAATCTTTCTCCTCTCATCTAGAAGGTAGGAGGAGCTGCAAAGTCTCTTGAGAGATGAGAATAGAGCAATGTAGGATAGACAAGGCAGAATAGAGCTCCTCTCTTCAGGGCACAACTGGGTGAAAGAGATAGTGGAAGAATTAGTTACCAAACTCCAAAGAGCTGCTGTTGCTACTTCTGTCAAGGGTTGTCACAGAGAACCTATGTAAGAGAAACCTGAACTGTATTTGCCAATACAATGGGGTTACTCTTCCCTAGCCTAGTCTCTCCTCTTATCATTCTCTTTTCTCCTCACAGGGAGATTCCAAAACTTACCTCCATTTCTCTAAAGTCTAAATTTTATATTGCTGTTTACCTAATCTCTACAAGCCAATATTAAGATAAAAACTGTGGTTAACTCAAGGCTCTATTGGTTTATATGGATTTCACTTGTTCAAGAGCAGTGGGGTAGAGAATACAGCCAATTTATATAAAGATATAAAGGAAGCTCATTTTTCTAAATGACTAATGTTCCCCTCCCCTCCCTAGGGATTTTATTGAAAACATTTCAAAAACCCCCTAAAAACAGAAGTCAAAATAAATCAAGGCCTGTTCATGGATTCCCCTGAACACAAAAAGGGCTAAACAATGGAGCTGGGCAAAAAGAGGCTTGGTAAATAAGGAACAAGAACCTTTTTTTTACAGAAGTATTTGCCCAGTGCTGGTATCAGGTGTTTCTTTGTTCTTCTTGGGCAGATTTAAAGAAACTCCTCTCCCAAGGTGGGGAGCCAAAACTAGAGAAAACAAAAGCAAGAGTAGCCTAAAGAGAAGAAAGGGTGACAGAGTGGTTTGCCTACTCAAGAGTGGGCACCAGAGAGAAGAAGTCAAGAATTTATCTGCTAAACTTAATACTTCCAACCTTCAGCCATTATCATGGCTTATTTCTTTTTTTTTTTTCATTTTTTTTAAACCCTTGTACTTTGGTGTATTGTCTCAAAGGTGGAAGATTGGTAAGGGTGGGCAATGGGGGTCAAGTGACTTGCCCAGGGTCACACAGCTGGGAAGTGGCTGAGGCCGGGTTTGAACCTAGGACCTCCTGTCTCTAGGCCTGACTCTCACTCCACTGAGCTACCCAGCTGCCCCTATCATGGCTTATTTCTGCATGGATTGCTTCTCTTCAATGAATGTAAACTCCTTGAGAGTGTGCATTATTTCATTTTTGTTATGTAGCCTCATCACTTAGCACAGTTGTCTGACACTTGACAAGTAATTAAGGTATATTTGTTGATTGATTGTCAGATTAACATTATTTTTTTAAGTAGAGAGAAATTATGTATTTTTATTCACCAGTGGCAATCAAACAACAAAGAAACCAATATTTGCACCCAGGTTTTCTGATTCAACTCTAATTCTTTTTCTACTATACTCTACCTGTGTAGAATTTCCCTTCAATATGTGTTTTGTTCTCATTTTTTTCATTCAAATGTCCTTCCTCTGAACCTCCAAGTCCTATCTTTACATTATGTCATCATATTATCTTCATTTTAATAACATTCTTTTATGGTTTCCAGAAAAAATCTTTACTTAGGGCTCAAAAAATAAAATTGTAATTCTTTAAATTTAATGGCCATTAATTTCCTTCATTTATTTAAATGTATTTATTTGTTTGTTACAATAAAATATCCAAGTAACTCCCTCCATCCCTCCTCTTTCCCTATTAGAGAAGGTATGAACGGACAAAAAAATATTTGTATATATAAAACTATGTCGTATTTATTTCTTTTCATCAGTTCTTTCTCTTGAAGTAGATATAGATATATATATATATATACAAGTTAGTCTTCAAACAATATTCCTGCTGATATATATATATATATATATATATATATAATGTTCTCTTGGTTCTGTTTATTTTACCCTTCATAATTTCATGTTGGTCTTTCCTGTTTTTTTTTTAATTAATCCGCTAATTTCTTACAGCACAGTAGTATTCCATCATAATCATAAACTACAACTTGTTTAGCCATTCCCCAATTGATGGGCATCTCATCAATTTCCAGTTCTTTGTTATCACAAAGAGAGCTGCTATAAATATTTTAGAAAATAGAGATATTTTTTTTCCTTTTTTCCCTGATAACCTTAAGAAATAAGCCCAATAGTGGTATTGCTGTGCCAAAAGGTAAACATAGTTTTATAACTCTTTGGGCATAATTCCAAGGAAATTTAAACCTTTTTAAAATTCCTGATCTGGAATTTTCTGTGTAATTCTTTAGAGAATTAGAAACAGTGACCATTTGTTACTAACTTAGAGAAAGTACAGAATTTGGAGTTAAGAAGACAAGTTTAATCCTTCCTCTGAGAATTATTACTCATCTGGCCATGGCCAAGTCACTTAACCTTTCTTAACCTCAGTTTCATAATCTGTAAAATGTGAGTAACAATACCTGCAATATCTATTACAAAGAGTTGCTATAAGTTTCAAGTATAATAGACAAGTGTCATACAAATTTTAGAGAGGGTTCTATAAATGTCAGTTATAATGATGTTGATGAATTAGTCTCATTAATATGAATTTATGATATTTATATAATACTTTACAGGTTGCAAAGCACTTTCAGACATTATTGTTATTAATTCATTTCCTTTTTGAAAAATGATGCAAAGGAACTGAAGGAGACTCACAAAACCAGAGGAAACAAAGAAGAGTTAACAAAAATTATCAATAAATCCCTCCTAGATCACAGTTGGGCTGAGATAAATAGAGCCTTGGCCCTGTGGACCAGTTTTTTGGTGGTGTTGTTAGTTTTCTATATGAGGCTAGGGAGAATTTTTCCCTTGTCCGTTGTCTGATTCTCTTTTAGATCCTGGAATCATAGACCTTCTATGGTTGCTAAGTGAGATACAGGAGCTAAAGCTGACAATGAAAAGTGAGGAAGAGGAGGGAAGAGGAGGAGAGTTTGTTAGAAAGAATGGAGTCATTAAGTGGTTCATATAGGGAAGGAGCCAAGAAGGAGCAGAAAACAGAATGAACATAAAAGAAAAAAAGGAGGGGGGAGACAGAGAGGAGAGAGGAGAAGCTAAGAGGAGAAATGGCACTATATGTCGCAAAATTATCAGCACACCCCCTAACCTGGTTCAATCTTTGCTGGTGTGTTCTAACTTAGAGATAAATATTGACTAGCTGACAGTCATGGAACCTACATGGCCTAGATTCAACTGAGATGAAACTATCATTCCCATTCACAGCACACCCTAGATAGTGGAAGGGTCTAGCCCCTTGACAGAGGATAAGCACCACTTAATCTCTCTTTATGAACTTGAAAGAAGATGAATAAAGAGGAAAGAAAAAGAGAGGAAATGAGAGGATAGGGGACTAGACTGTCTCTCAAAAAGTACATGTTCTTTCCTCCTAAACAGAGCTCTTTAAAACCAAAAGCATATACATATATATTTTTTCTCTTCTTCCTCCACCTTGTCACATTATTATCCTTTTTTTCTGCCCCTCACACTTGCCATGTTTGCGTCTCTAAGTACTTCACTTCTAGAAGAATTCATCCAAACTTTTGAGCTGCTAACTCCGGAGCTAAATTCCAATGTTTCGGTCCCTGATTGCTGTTTACAGCTGACCAAATGTGATTTTCCAGTTGAGAGAGAAAAATAAACTTACTAGAAATAAGGGAGAAATGCTTTGTTGGCTTCAGCTAAACAGAGCCAAACCTCCCTGTACAATGATAAGCTAGCTGGGATAGCCACTACCCACCTACAGGTGAGTAGAGAATGGCCAAACCCCCAGGAGGGAGACAAGCCACTTAGTTGCTGCACATAGGATCGCTGGTGGAAAAATAATTCCTGAAACCTCCTCATTACCCTCTGAAACACCCTCATTACCATGAAACACCCTCATTATCCTCACACACATAGCTAGTTAGTAGTTTGGTGAGACAAGATCAGAAAAAAAAATACATATAAGAGGGAGAGAGAAAGAGAGAGAGCATCAGATAGACAGAGAGAGAGATATACAGAAACAGACAGAGAGAGACAGACAGAGNTAGGCCTGACTCTCACTCCACTGAGCTACCCAGCTGCCCCTATCATGGCTTATTTCTGCATGGATTGCTTCTCTTCAATGAATGTAAACTCCTTGAGAGTGTGCATTATTTCATTTTTGTTATGTAGCCTCATCACTTAGCACAGTTGTCTGACACTTGACAAGTAATTAAGGTATATTTGTTGATTGATTGTCAGATTAACATTATTTTTTTAAGTAGAGAGAAATTATGTATTTTTATTCACCAGTGGCAATCAAACAACAAAGAAACCAATATTTGCACCCAGGTTTTCTGATTCAACTCTAATTCTTTTTCTACTATACTCTACCTGTGTAGAATTTCCCTTCAATATGTGTTTTGTTCTCATTTTTTTCATTCAAATGTCCTTCCTCTGAACCTCCAAGTCCTATCTTTACATTATGTCATCATATTATCTTCATTTTAATAACATTCTTTTATGGTTTCCAGAAAAAATCTTTACTTAGGGCTCAAAAAATAAAATTGTAATTCTTTAAATTTAATGGCCATTAATTTCCTTCATTTATTTAAATGTATTTATTTGTTTGTTACAATAAAATATCCAAGTAACTCCCTCCATCCCTCCTCTTTCCCTATTAGAGAAGGTATGAACGGACAAAAAAATATTTGTATATATAAAACTATGTCGTATTTATTTCTTTTCATCAGTTCTTTCTCTTGAAGTAGATATAGATATATATATATATATACAAGTTAGTCTTCAAACAATATTCCTGCTGATATATATATATATATATATATATATATAATGTTCTCTTGGTTCTGTTTATTTTACCCTTCATAATTTCATGTTGGTCTTTCCTGTTTTTTTTTAATTAATCCGCTAATTTCTTACAGCACAGTAGTATTCCATCATAATCATAAACTACAACTTGTTTAGCCATTCCCCAATTGATGGGCATCTCATCAATTTCCAGTTCTTTGTTATCACAAAGAGAGCTGCTATAAATATTTTAGAAAATAGAGATATTTTTTTTCCTTTTTTCCCTGATAACCTTAAGAAATAAGCCCAATAGTGGTATTGCTGTGCCAAAAGGTAAACATAGTTTTATAACTCTTTGGGCATAATTCCAAGGAAATTTAAACCTTTTTAAAATTCCTGATCTGGAATTTTCTGTGTAATTCTTTAGAGAATTAGAAACAGTGACCATTTGTTACTAACTTAGAGAAAGTACAGAATTTGGAGTTAAGAAGACAAGTTTAATCCTTCCTCTGAGAATTATTACTCATCTGGCCATGGCCAAGTCACTTAACCTTTCTTAACCTCAGTTTCATAATCTGTAAAATGTGAGTAACAATACCTGCAATATCTATTACAAAGAGTTGCTATAAGTTTCAAGTATAATAGACAAGTGTCATACAAATTTTAGAGAGGGTTCTATAAATGTCAGTTATAATGATGTTGATGAATTAGTCTCATTAATATGAATTTATGATATTTATATAATACTTTACAGGTTGCAAAGCACTTTCAGACATTATTGTTATTAATTCATTTCCTTTTTGAAAAATGATGCAAAGGAACTGAAGGAGACTCACAAAACCAGAGGAAACAAAGAAGAGTTAACAAAAATTATCAATAAATCCCTCCTAGATCACAGTTGGGCTGAGATAAATAGAGCCTTGGCCCTGTGGACCAGTTTTTTGGTGGTGTTGTTAGTTTTCTATATGAGGCTAGGGAGAATTTTTCCCTTGTCCGTTGTCTGATTCTCTTTTAGATCCTGGAATCATAGACCTTCTATGGTTGCTAAGTGAGATACAGGAGCTAAAGCTGACAATGAAAAGTGAGGAAGAGGAGGGAAGAGGAGGAGAGTTTGTTAGAAAGAATGGAGTCATTAAGTGGTTCATATAGGGAAGGAGCCAAGAAGGAGCAGAAAACAGAATGAACATAAAAGAAAAAAAGGAGGGGGGAGACAGAGAGGAGAGAGGAGAAGCTAAGAGGAGAAATGGCACTATATGTCGCAAAATTATCAGCACACCCCCTAACCTGGTTCAATCTTTGCTGGTGTGTTCTAACTTAGAGATAAATATTGACTAGCTGACAGTCATGGAACCTACATGGCCTAGATTCAACTGAGATGAAACTATCATTCCCATTCACAGCACACCCTAGATAGTGGAAGGGTCTAGCCCCTTGACAGAGGATAAGCACCACTTAATCTCTCTTTATGAACTTGAAAGAAGATGAATAAAGAGGAAAGAAAAAGAGAGGAAATGAGAGGATAGGGGACTAGACTGTCTCTCAAAAAGTACATGTTCTTTCCTCCTAAACAGAGCTCTTTAAAACCAAAAGCATATACATATATATTTTTTCTCTTCTTCCTCCACCTTGTCACATTATTATCCTTTTTTTCTGCCCCTCACACTTGCCATGTTTGCGTCTCTAAGTACTTCACTTCTAGAAGAATTCATCCAAACTTTTGAGCTGCTAACTCCGGAGCTAAATTCCAATGTTTCGGTCCCTGATTGCTGTTTACAGCTGACCAAATGTGATTTTCCAGTTGAGAGAGAAAAATAAACTTACTAGAAATAAGGGAGAAATGCTTTGTTGGCTTCAGCTAAACAGAGCCAAACCTCCCTGTACAATGATAAGCTAGCTGGGATAGCCACTACCCACCTACAGGTGAGTAGAGAATGGCCAAACCCCCAGGAGGGAGACAAGCCACTTAGTTGCTGCACATAGGATCGCTGGTGGAAAAATAATTCCTGAAACCTCCTCATTACCCTCTGAAACACCCTCATTACCATGAAACACCCTCATTATCCTCACACACATAGCTAGTTAGTAGTTTGGTGAGACAAGATCAGAAAAAAAAATACATATAAGAGGGAGAGAGAAAGAGAGAGAGCATCAGATAGACAGAGAGAGAGATATACAGAAACAGACAGAGAGAGACAGACAGAGAGAAACAAAGAGACAGAAACAGGGACAGAGATAGAAATAGAGACAGATAGAGACAAAGAAGAAGAGAGGGAGAAAGAGGACAGACAGACAGAAACCAAGAGACAGAGACAGGAACAGAGACAGAGAGAGATAAAGGGAGAGAGAGTGAGAGAGAGCAATGAAGAAATGATACTGTTCACAACCATGTGTAGATAAAGTACAACAAATGGCAAGAAATGTGACATTCGCTGTCAGAAGGGATTGAAAATGAGAGAAAAAGGACAGAAGTGGAAAATGGCTCTCTCTAGTGAAGGAAGGGACAAAAATTAATGAGAATGGAGAGCAATATTGTTTGAAACAGCATTTCATACAGAATTCAATGTTGGTTGGATCAATGAAGCCTAGGAGGAAAATTTCTGGTGGCAGAATTGGGATGGTTCAGAAGGACATTATCTGAATCTCTTGGTCCCCAGCTAAAATGGTGACAGGAAGAAACAATACGTTCTTCTCAGAGGCAAAAATAATGGAGTTAGTAATCTACTTCTTTACCTATATTTTACAGATGAGAAAATGAAGCAAAATATTCATTTTCATATTCATCAACTTCTGTCTCTAGTTTTTCTTCTTCTGCCTCCCCTCCTCTCTGATGCCCTTCTGAAATCCCCCTTGTCTTCTGTTCTCCTCCACTTACTATATCCTCTTCCTTTTTCCAAGTAATTTCTTTCTATTTTTTCCCTTAGCTTACTCTTCTTATTTTTCATTTTTATTTCTTCATCTAAAATAACAAATTTGACTTTGTACATCTACGTAGCCTTCAAATTATTAACTATATATTTCTTTTTTAATTTAATTTTTAATTTTTTTTCATGGTTATATGATTCTTGTTGTCTCTCTCACTTCTTCCCTCCCCCTTCCCAGAGCTGACAAGCAATTCCACTGGGTTATGCATATATTATCACTCAAATCCTATTTCCATATTATTCATTTTTATAATAGAGTAATCTTTTAAAACCAAATCCCCAAATCATATATCCTTATAAAGAAGAGATAAATCACATGTTTTCTCCTAGATTTCTACTCCCACAGTTCTTTCTCTATATGCAGATAGCATTCTTTCTCATAAATCCCTCAGAATTGTCCTGGATCATTGCATTACTTTAAGTTGCAAAGTCAATCACATTTGATTGTCCCACAATGTTTCAGTTACTGTGTATAATGACCATATTTTTCTATGCCTTTTGGCTATTTGGTGGAACAGACTATAGAGAGGTAGGCTTGGGGTCAGGAAGATCTAAGTCCAAATCCAGCCTCAGACACGGGCTATATGAGCCTGGGCATACCTCTATTTGTCTTAGTTTCCTTAACTGTAAAATGGGGAATAATAATAGCACTTATCTCACAGGGTTGTTGCAAAGATTAAATTAGATAATAAAGTAGCAGTGCTTAGTAAGTAGCAGATGCTTGTTAAATGTTTGTACACTTCCTTTTTTGCACCTCTTGCCCCTGTACTTTTCTCTAACCTGCACAGAATGCCACAGGAATTATGAGAGTACAGCAAATGTTTCATTATGTTTTTCATTTTGTATAGGTTCTGGTGTATTCTTCAATGATATCTGATCTAAAGAGCTAAACCCCATTCCTGTCTTATTTTTGGTCACATTTTCTAATGTCTTTTAGTTGTGACAAGCTGATGCCCTTTTTTTACCTGACACATGCCTGGGCAATGCTAATTTTTTGGCTGTACTCTCCAGGGATAAACTAGGCAGGGCAATGTCG
Source organism: Gracilinanus agilis (assembly GCF_016433145.1). NCBI lineage: Eukaryota > Metazoa > Chordata > Mammalia > Didelphimorphia > Didelphidae > Gracilinanus > Gracilinanus agilis. Next base: position 332,834,627 of record NC_058132.1, read on the forward strand.
CCAGCCTATGATTTACTGATATCACGTATGAGGAGTACAAATCAGGATCAGACTTTGATGTGCACAAATATGCATGTACTTGCTTGTGGATGCATTCCCTTTCACAAGAATTTGTAGGAATTATGCTATTAATTTCCCCAAAATATTCCAAGTAGTAAAATTCATCTGAACCTGTTATTTTCACTTAAGAACCTATTATCATCTAGTCTGTTCAAACAACCTTCAGACTCCCTTCCATTTTTGCCAGCCCACAAGACATGCCTTGGCCAAGTACACATTCTTCAGTCTTAGGACTATCTCTTCTCAGACATGCCTTCTTCCAATCCCTCTCTTAATACTTATGTGCTGCTTTACTGTATAAGTATCTTTTAGGGGCAAAATACCCTTATAAACCCATATACTCTCATGAATAGTCTCTAATGAATAGGGAAAGTATAACAAAGTAAGAATTTTGTGTGGACTTAGACCCATTGGTGGATTTCTTTAAAATAATAATATCTAGTTGGAAACTTGATCATCAATTCTTTGATGGATCTGTCATCTCATAGATCACAGACCTAGAAGTAGAAGGTACCTTAGAGTCCATCTAGTCCAACCCCATAATTTTACACACAAGGAAACAGAAGTCAGAGAGGTTGTGACTTGCCCAAAGTTATATCAGAGGTAAGATTTGAATTCAGATTCTCTGAGTGTAGAAGCAATGCTGCTTCCACTGTAGCAAGCTGTCTAAAATAATCAATATATATTCTTTCTAGTGATTCAGATCTATACCAACCAATCTCCTCTCATGTTGTATGACTCTTGTCCATACCCTCCCATAAATTTTCTAGAGGGGCATCTAGTTCTACTATTTGATGAAACCAAAGGAGCACATGGGCCATCCATCAATACTACTTGAGGGGTCCAGTATCATTGATAATGATAGTAATGATGAGAATACATTTTGAGTTTCTTAAAGCACTTTTCTTCACAACAATCCTTTGAGATAGGTAGTACAACACTCCCATAATCTCATGTTTAGATTAAAAAAAATCGAAGGTCTTGTTTTTGTATATTGCTGACTCATTTTGAACATGATGCATGTTAGGTACCCTCTGGAAAGAATCCTAATCCAGGAATCAGAAAACATGAGTTTTAGTCCCAGAACTATTATGAATTATGGTGATCTCAATTAAATTATATTAAGTCTCCCTCTTATATCTCCAATGATATTTCTGAGAGTTCAGTAAACTTCATGTGAATCAGTAAGAGGTACATGCTAGAAAGATTGCAATGAGGCCTCAACTATGGATAGAGAGGAGAAAAAGAAGTAGGAGCAGATAATGCAATAATCCCCAAAGAACAAGAAGTGGAAGAAATTGAAGTGAAGTATGATATAGGTGTAAGAAATGGAGAACTTGAAGCACCAAGTACCATTTCAAGCATGATAACAACAGCCAGAGAATCTGGGTCTAGATCTGGACTACCACAACTCCAATGTTTCTTTTTTTTTTTTTTCTCCTTGACTTTGACTACTTGCTGGAAGATAAAAAGGGACAAAACAAGAAAACTGTAGAGTTGGAGGAGAATGGAGCAGGCACCCTAGAAATAAGGAGAAAACAAAAGATTCTTCATATGCCTAGACCATGCTCCAGAAGGTTTATGGCAGTGATGGACAAACTACCACCCATGGGCAAGATGCCAGCCTCCTGAAATGTTCTATCAGGCCACACGACATTATTCCTAATCTGACGAATACAATGAGTTGGATAAAATACAATGAAACTTCGAAAGAGTTGCCTTAGAAACAGACTGACAGATGAACATTTCCTTTCCTTTGGCCCCCTCTTTAAAAAGTTTGCCCATCACTGGTCTATGGGAAGAGAAGACAGAGGGAAGAAAGGAGAGAAGTGAATCCATAACAGCTTCTGAATTGGGAAAATAACAACAGGATAGTTCCTTTGAGGGGAAATTCCTCATCTGGATACTCTATGGGAAATGAGCAAGTAGTTTACATGGGGTAGATGCTGATTATTAATTCAATTGGGTTGAATCCAAGTGATGTATTTGTAGTAATTGAAATCTCTGAAAGTAAGGAGTTGAATATAAGTTTCAAATCAACAGCAAAATTGGATGGAAAAATATTTTGGGACAAAAGAGGACAGGGCTTGTGGGAGAACACAATGGTGATTCCACTTAGAAAACCCAAGATAAAGACTATGTTTATTCTCTCTGGAAAGAAACAGTGGATATAGAAGTCTTTATGACTTGATTCAACAGATGTTGTGATATATTAAGAGTTCCAATAAAGTTGGCAGATTGTTTGGGGGTTTTGACTGGGGATTACATGTGAAACTAAACTAGGGCAAGGGAAGATTGGGTTAACTACCTGCCAACTGTTTTACAATTAGGAGAGGAGGCAACTTATAATTGGAGAAGGGGACAGCCAAAGACATGCCATAACTACAGCTTGAAAATTTATTTGGCTATAATGGGCCAAAAAAGTAGGAAAAAAAGTAATTCTTGAGTGGAGGACAAAGATATAACTTTGACCTCTATAAAAAGGTTAAATGTACTCTTGTTCCTAAGAAAGGCATATACACAGCTCCAAAGAGCATGCCAACAACAGAGAGTCAGACACAACTTGGACAACTTCAATGACTGAGGACAAAAATGAAATGGAAACAACCTAGCTGATGACACCTGCCCCAAAGGAACTAGGGGAGGGGAACTTTGATGGATATTAGAGAAGGGAGCTAGGCAGTAAAGAAAGGTATCATAATTATTTCATAGGGTCGTGAGGATAAACTAAGGTAATTTAGATGAAAATACATCTCAAAGCATAGAGAGATGTAAAGTATCCTAGAGAAAATGAGAGGAAAAATGAGGATGTTTATGAAAATAAGCAAGAAAAATTCCCAGAGAAGACAAAGGAAACAAAATTTCAAGGACATAAGAGCTACATCATTACACATACACACACACACACACACACACACACACACACACACACACACACATGCACTTGGAAAAAGAGGCAAGCAACATTTGCCTTATGAAAGTCTACAGAAAAGGAAAAGGAGCCAGATACGAAAAGTATCTAAAAATTTTAATGAAGGAAAAGACCAAAGAGAATGATGATAACAGGCTCATGATAACAGGCTGGTGTCCAAGTCCCAGAAGAAAAGGTATACTACCCAGGAGGATAAAAATAACATAGTCTGATGCAGGTGATGAAGTAGAAAGAAGTTAGAAAAGGAATTTTCTAGTGCCAAGTTCCTCTTCTTAACTTTGGAGGACCCTGCATAGAAGTAATAAGGAATTGAAGACCCTAAAAAGGCAGAGAGAATCATATCTCAGGGGCTTAAAACTATATGCCCCACCTCAAAAACACAGCTAAGAAAATAATCTAGTGTCTTATGCCACCTGAAGATACCTGAAAATGAGGTCCTGAAGAAAGTGGGAATCCCTTTGAGATCTGAGTTGCTCATAAATTCCAAGACTCAGACTGCCTTGGATGATATCATCAGCCCTATTTTCCCTAAAAGAGCTGTTTTTCTGTCTCAGGATTTTTGTCTCCCAGATCTCTTTAGCTTAGCATTTTTCCCATCCCTCATATACTGAATTGGCAGAGATATTAGAAATCATCTAGCTTAACTTTCATACTCCAATATGGAGCAGTGTAAAAAAAATCCTTGCCTACTTTCTTGTATCCTAAGTCTCATTCCATGTTGAGTTAAAGCCTTTAAAACAATACCTTGTACAGGTCCCTCTGGACCAGCAACCCTCCAATAATTCTGACCCAGCCTGAGATCTCACTTTTCTCTGCTTTGAGTTATGACTAGTCCCTGGCTACACTTTCCCCTTGCTCTTTATCTCTGTAACTGAGGAGGAAGGACAATGGTTGACCTTACCTGTGGAACAGCCAGTCTTCTTTAACCTTTTTCCTGGCAGGAATTCAAAGCAAGGCTTAAAGGACTAATTAAAATCACACAAATTTGACTAAAGCACAGGTGAAAGTAGAAATCTGTACACACAGTACTAGAATGCAGGAGGCCCTGGGAGATTCCGAGAAAAGAAAAATAGGTTGAAATTTTAGTCCAAGAAACAAAGGTGAAAATAAAGAGGAAATTTATTGCACAGGAAGGAAGTAGATTTAGGACTTTTCACACTGAGTAGAGAAAGAAAATCACATAGGGGTGGAATTTTTGTTGGACATCTATAATGCTGACATACAGAAGATATATAAGAATTGGGTTGGAAGATAATGAACATGGCTATGATTTGGGCAGGGAAAATGTGAGTTTGTGAGTTTATATGCCTCCAGGTCAAGAGGGGAAATTATTTAGAGACATTGCTTCTTTCCTACATACAAAATAAACAATGGTGTTTGGAAGGGATTTCAATTATGTCTCAGAAGGAGATAGGGCACAAATTAAATGAAATGTGATCTACAAAATTATATCTTTAGATTTGGCCCATAAGGATAGAGGTATAAAGAGTACTTATCAGGTTTGTTATTTGGAACATGTATGATGAAAATGATTTGGAGAATTGCTAGAATTTAGTCAATAGAAAGAGGAGGGGTATGATATGCAAAGGGAAAGATGCCATCTTTTTTAGTTATTTGGAAAAGCCATTGCAACATGAAGGCTTGAATTCTACCAGAATTAAAAACATCTTGAGTGAGTTGGCCAAGATTGTCAGAGAAAAAGTAGCTAAGGAAACGCTCCTAGGAAAGCTGATAGTGTCTTCTTTACAAAGAAAAGTCAAAAGATTTTAAATCAACACTGCTTTTCAGGAATAAAGTTGCATGAGACTATCAAGGATGGTAAAGGCATTTAAGACTAGAAATATATATTCAGTCCCCACTATGTACAAACCACATTGAAAATATAATTTTTTTCCAAATAATCCAAGCTCTCAAGGAATTTCCCTGGGGAATGAGAGAAAGAGGGTCAGACACAATATGTACACAGATTAAAACAAGGTAATTTGAGGAGGCAGAGAGAAGTTACAACTGAGGCAGGTCAGAAAAAAATTTCCTTGAAGAGATGAATATTGAACTGATCTTTGAAGTAATCAAAAGACTCCAAGAGGCAGAGATGAGGGGGAAGTGAATTCCAGGCTTAGGGAACAGTCTATGCAAAGGTTTGTAGATAGGAGATATTATGCTATATTAGGGAAACAAGTGGGACAGCTTGTCAAAAATATAGAGTATAGGAAAGAAGATAGTGTGAAGACTGTAGCTAGAGAATGAATGGCTTTGAGTCTTGATCAGAGGAATATATATATATATATGTATATATATATATATATATGCTAAACTGGAGGCAATAAGGGGCAATGAAGATTCTTTAGCAGAATAATGTCAGTCAGATTTGTTCTTTTTCTTTTTAAGGTTTGGAAAACACTTTATTAATATTATCTCATTTGTTATTCACAAAACCCTGGAAGTTAGGGGCTATTATTGTTCCCATTTTACAGATGAGAAAAGTAAGACAGAGGATAAGTGGTTTGTTCAGGGTCACACAACTAGGCAGTATCTGAGGTCAAATTTGAACCCAGAACCTCTTTTCTCTTGGCTTGGCTATCAATCCCTTGAGCCACCTAGCTGCACCCTCTAATCTCCTTTTCTGACCATGTTACCAACTAGTGAACCAATAGAATGCCTTACATAGAGCTGCATTAGATTTTAGGAAAGCATTGGCTAAAGTCTCTCCCATAATTCTTGTAAAGCAAATGGAGAGCAGGAGGCTAAATGATAATACAATTAACCATATTCAGAATCAGCTGTGTAAAGAGTAAAAATTAGGGTTTGGTTGACCGAATATTAAAAGTTTTGGTTGCCAAGGAACTGATTCAATTCCTAATGAAAAACCTCAAGTCAAAATGACCTTTATGGTAGTTTATTTACAAATGAAAAGAGAGAGTGAAAGTAAGAAAATCAGAGAGAGGATAGGGTAAGAGATCTAGCTTAATGAATTATATTTTATGTTCAAGTCTTGGCTTTTCTCTGGCAGGGCTCCAGAGGCCCCAGCCAGAAAGCTTAAAAGTCAATTAACAAGGGTTTTAGCCATGAGGTCTCCTCCTAATCAAAGGCCCCTCCAGAGGCTAGTACCTCTGGGGAAGCTAAGGGAGTCAGCCTTTTTCACTCACCATGTGTAGTTCTAAAGGAAGAGACTTAAGAACAGTCTCACCAAGTCCAAGGTCCCAGCCAGAGCTCCTCCGGGTCCAGTTCCAGGTCCAGTTCCAGGTTGAAGACAGAAAACCCTGGAAGTTCTTTCAATTTATCTGGGCCATTTCTTTTGTCACTTCCTGTGCCTTCCTTTAGTTTATTTGTCCAATCACAACAAATGCTTTGCTTAGGACTGCCCAGGGGCAGTTAGTCAATTTGAATTTATCACCCACCCTTGCTCACATGGGTTACAGACCTTCCCACTTGAGAATTAAGTGGTAGTGTTTACACTTTTTGGTGATTAAATCTAAAAACGGGCAGGGTAGGTTTAATTTCATTATCACAATCCCCCCTGTGATCATTTGGGAGATTTGTGTCTCTCCAATTGATCATTTGACATAATCATCTTGTACCTCTAAAAATCTTCTAACTACAATAGTTAGAGATAAGAGGGAT
>NC_058132.1:332841553-332853922 GCF_016433145.1 Gracilinanus agilis
GGCAGGAATTCAAAGCAAGGCTTAAAGGACTAATTAAAATCACACAAATTTGACTAAAGCACAGGTGAAAGTAGAAATCTGTACACACAGTACTAGAATGCAGGAGGCCCTGGGAGATTCCGAGAAAAGAAAAATAGGTTGAAATTTTAGTCCAAGAAACAAAGGTGAAAATAAAGAGGAAATTTATTGCACAGGAAGGAAGTAGATTTAGGACTTTTCACACTGAGTAGAGAAAGAAAATCACATAGGGGTGGAATTTTTGTTGGACATCTATAATGCTGACATACAGAAGATATATAAGAATTGGGTTGGAAGATAATGAACATGGCTATGATTTGGGCAGGGAAAATGTGAGTTTGTGAGTTTATATGCCTCCAGGTCAAGAGGGGAAATTATTTAGAGACATTGCTTCTTTCCTACATACAAAATAAACAATGGTGTTTGGAAGGGATTTCAATTATGTCTCAGAAGGAGATAGGGCACAAATTAAATGAAATGTGATCTACAAAATTATATCTTTAGATTTGGCCCATAAGGATAGAGGTATAAAGAGTACTTATCAGGTTTGTTATTTGGAACATGTATGATGAAAATGATTTGGAGAATTGCTAGAATTTAGTCAATAGAAAGAGGAGGGGTATGATATGCAAAGGGAAAGATGCCATCTTTTTTAGTTATTTGGAAAAGCCATTGCAACATGAAGGCTTGAATTCTACCAGAATTAAAAACATCTTGAGTGAGTTGGCCAAGATTGTCAGAGAAAAAGTAGCTAAGGAAACGCTCCTAGGAAAGCTGATAGTGTCTTCTTTACAAAGAAAAGTCAAAAGATTTTAAATCAACACTGCTTTTCAGGAATAAAGTTGCATGAGACTATCAAGGATGGTAAAGGCATTTAAGACTAGAAATATATATTCAGTCCCCACTATGTACAAACCACATTGAAAATATAATTTTTTTCCAAATAATCCAAGCTCTCAAGGAATTTCCCTGGGGAATGAGAGAAAGAGGGTCAGACACAATATGTACACAGATTAAAACAAGGTAATTTGAGGAGGCAGAGAGAAGTTACAACTGAGGCAGGTCAGAAAAAAATTTCCTTGAAGAGATGAATATTGAACTGATCTTTGAAGTAATCAAAAGACTCCAAGAGGCAGAGATGAGGGGGAAGTGAATTCCAGGCTTAGGGAACAGTCTATGCAAAGGTTTGTAGATAGGAGATATTATGCTATATTAGGGAAACAAGTGGGACAGCTTGTCAAAAATATAGAGTATAGGAAAGAAGATAGTGTGAAGACTGTAGCTAGAGAATGAATGGCTTTGAGTCTTGATCAGAGGAATATATATATATATATATATATATATATATATATATGCTAAACTGGAGGCAATAAGGGGCAATGAAGATTCTTTAGCAGAATAATGTCAGTCAGATTTGTTCTTTTTCTTTTTAAGGTTTGGAAAACACTTTATTAATATTATCTCATTTGTTATTCACAAAACCCTGGAAGTTAGGGGCTATTATTGTTCCCATTTTACAGATGAGAAAAGTAAGACAGAGGATAAGTGGTTTGTTCAGGGTCACACAACTAGGCAGTATCTGAGGTCAAATTTGAACCCAGAACCTCTTTTCTCTTGGCTTGGCTATCAATCCCTTGAGCCACCTAGCTGCACCCTCTAATCTCCTTTTCTGACCATGTTACCAACTAGTGAACCAATAGAATGCCTTACATAGAGCTGCATTAGATTTTAGGAAAGCATTGGCTAAAGTCTCTCCCATAATTCTTGTAAAGCAAATGGAGAGCAGGAGGCTAAATGATAATACAATTAACCATATTCAGAATCAGCTGTGTAAAGAGTAAAAATTAGGGTTTGGTTGACCGAATATTAAAAGTTTTGGTTGCCAAGGAACTGATTCAATTCCTAATGAAAAACCTCAAGTCAAAATGACCTTTATGGTAGTTTATTTACAAATGAAAAGAGAGAGTGAAAGTAAGAAAATCAGAGAGAGGATAGGGTAAGAGATCTAGCTTAATGAATTATATTTTATGTTCAAGTCTTGGCTTTTCTCTGGCAGGGCTCCAGAGGCCCCAGCCAGAAAGCTTAAAAGTCAATTAACAAGGGTTTTAGCCATGAGGTCTCCTCCTAATCAAAGGCCCCTCCAGAGGCTAGTACCTCTGGGGAAGCTAAGGGAGTCAGCCTTTTTCACTCACCATGTGTAGTTCTAAAGGAAGAGACTTAAGAACAGTCTCACCAAGTCCAAGGTCCCAGCCAGAGCTCCTCCGGGTCCAGTTCCAGGTCCAGTTCCAGGTTGAAGACAGAAAACCCTGGAAGTTCTTTCAATTTATCTGGGCCATTTCTTTTGTCACTTCCTGTGCCTTCCTTTAGTTTATTTGTCCAATCACAACAAATGCTTTGCTTAGGACTGCCCAGGGGCAGTTAGTCAATTTGAATTTATCACCCACCCTTGCTCACATGGGTTACAGACCTTCCCACTTGAGAATTAAGTGGTAGTGTTTACACTTTTTGGTGATTAAATCTAAAAACGGGCAGGGTAGGTTTAATTTCATTATCACAATCCCCCCTGTGATCATTTGGGAGATTTGTGTCTCTCCAATTGATCATTTGACATAATCATCTTGTACCTCTAAAAATCTTCTAACTACAATAGTTAGAGATAAGAGGGATACAGGTGAGAGAGAGAGAGAGAGAGAGAGAGAGAGAGAGAGAGAGAGAGAGAGAGCACTCAAAGCCAATTAGAAGGCAATCCCCTTTGGCATAAGAGTTTACAACTCAAAATAATTGTGTTCAATCCCCTTAAGTTCAATCAATCACAACCCAAAGTTCATTCTGGATCATTTTGATTCAGGGTAGGTTTCTGCAGGTGTATTTTTCTAAACAATTCGTTTTCTGGATTCAAGGAGTTAGCAAGCTTCTTTTCCTGAAAATTTTCCTGAACAAAATTTTAAATCTTGGATTTTTATGAAAATACAATTCCCCCTGAAAAGGGTGTTGACCAACACCCATATCAGCTCATAATACATTGTAGAGTTATGGGATGTATAAGTCAATTGTCAAAAGAAAAATAAAAAACATTAAAAAGAAAAACAAATAAAAGAAAAATTAAATTTTGGGAATAAGAAAGCTTCAAAGTTAGGATCAAAATATCAAAATCTATGTATATAAAAATTTGGGGGTAAGCAAAAATAAAATCATAATAGGCCCTTGTATTAGAGTCAAATTAAAGTAAATTCTGTCCCACAAATGTGTAAGACAAAATACAGTAATGTTGCGCTTACCCACTGACAGTGAGGACTAAAGGAAGATGCCATAATCTAAGAGAGAAAAAAGGACTAGATTTTTGCGTAAAAGGAAAGTGTCATTCCCTGGTCTGATTTTCCTTCATTCTCAGAGATAGGCAGCCAGAACAGCCAATTTTTATGTACTTGATAGAAAGTATTTAACAAAGAGTGTGGGTCAAGGAGTCCTATGTCTTAACATATGTCAAGTTCCGCAACCTCAAATCTCACATGAGATTCAAGTCCTTTCATAATTATAGTATCAAAGGCTGAAAGCTGGAAGGGACTAAGATGACAACTAATCCAATCTTCTCATTTTCATAGATAGAGAAAATAAGAACCAAAGAAAATATTTGACTAACTTAAATCACACATATAATACTTCTATCTATGTCTGGAACATTGTTGTTGTTGTTGTTGTTGCTTGTTTGTTTGCTTGTTTGTTTGTTTGTTTGTTTGTTTTTTAAACCCTTACCTTCCCTCTTGGAGTCAATACTGTGTATTGCCTCCAAAGCAGAAGAGTGGTAAGGGTAGGCAATGGGGGTCAAGTGACTTGCTCAGGGTCACACAGCTGGGAAGTGTCTGAGGCCAGATTAGAACCTAGGACCTCCTGTCTCTAGGCCTGGCTCTCAATCCACTGAGCTACCCAGTTGCCCCCGATAGTTATTGTTGTTCAGTCATTTTAGTCAGGTTTGCTTCTTAGTGACCCCATTTGAGGTTGTCTTGGCAAAGATAATGAAGAGATTTGCCATTTCCTTCTCCAGCTCATTTTATAGGTTAGGAACTGAGGCAAATAGGGTCAAATGACTTGCTTTTGGTAACACAGTTACTAAATATATAAAGTCAAATTTGATTTTGGGAAGATGAGTTTTCTTAACTCTAGATCTAGCACTCTATTTATTCTCTGTTCCACCTAGATCCCCAACTTAGCTGGACCTTAATCAATGCATGTTGTTTGACTGATTGCAATTTGTTTTGTGACCTGTGGTCGCACTACTTCTGTTCCATTGTTCTTCCAACTGTCCTGAGAAAACCTAAAATCATGTGCTGTCAGAGAATAAAGGGCTAGATTGCGGATTTCAATCTCTTATCATGTCACAGGTAAAAAAAAGTCTGAAAACCAGAAAAGTAAAATGAATTGAATAAGGTCTCACAGTTAGTTGGTAACAAAACCAGGACTTGAATTCAGTTCTATTGACTCTCAAAAAAAGTATTCTTTCTATTATGCCATGATTTCCCTGCTTGTTTCTGATTTCCATACAAAGTAAACCCCTAAGAGTAGAAATCATTTCCATTTTTTTCTTGTATCTCTAATATCTAGCAAAATGCTTTGCAACTAATCAACCAACCAGCAACCATTTATTAAATGCCAATATGTGAAGGACACTCTGCTAGGTGCTTGGGATCCAAAAGCAAAATAAAATAGTCTTCATCCTTGAAATCTTAAGCTAAAAGTATCAGAATGAGGGTGAGGGGTAGTACACATATAAAAAATATATAAAATACAAAATAAATCTAGGTATTTAGTTGGGTCATTTTTTCAGTTTTATCTGCCTCTTCAGGACTCTCATTTTTTTTTTTTTTGGCAAAGAGTAGAGTGGTTTGCTATTTCTGTCTCTAATTTATTTTAAAGATGAGGAAATTGAGGTAAAAATAGTTAAGTGGTTTGCCTAGAGCCACACAGCTACAAAGTGTCTGGGACTAGATTTGAATTCAGGAAGAGGAGTCTTCCTGATTCCAGGTTGGGCACTCTCTGTACTGTGCCACCTAGCTAGCCCCAAGGTTTTTAGTAGGGACTTAATAAATGCCTGCTAAATGAATGAACCCGACTTTACTCTAAGTCCCAGCTCATTTTCTCTTCTTGGTCTAGCTAAATAATCTCTTTGCAGACTTCACCTTTGAAACTATAAATATTTTGAATGTTTGTCTCCCATTTAGGTGTGTGTTTTTTTTTATGAAAAATTTTTTTTAAACTCTTGTATTTCGGTGTATTTTCTCATAGGTGGAAGAGTGGTAAGGGTGGGCAATGGGGGTCAAGTGACCTGCCCAGGGTCACACAGCTGGAAGTAGCTGAGGCCGGGTTTGAACCTAGGACCTCCCGTCTCTAGGCCTGACTCTCACTTCACTGAGCTACCCAGCTGCCCCCTAGGTGTGTTTTTTTTTAAAACTTTTATTGACCCAGAACCTATCCTGAGGGAGCTAGAGAATTCTTTCACTTATTATTAGTGACTAAGAACTATGGTTATTTAACATGTAAACATGGAAGAGATAGGTGACTATGTAAACCAGAACTTTTAGGAAAAGAGAGAGCCAGGTTATATAATAAATAGCACACTAAAGAGTCAGGAGAGATTGAGTTCCAATCCTTCCTCAAATGCATACTAGCTTGTGACTCTGGGCAAATCACAGTTTCTGTCAGCCTTGATATCTTCTTCTATAAAATGAGGATATTGATAACACTTATATCATAGGGTTACCATAAGGCTCAAATGAGATGACACATGTAAAGCGCTCTGTAAACTTTCAAAAACTTTCAATAAACAAAAGTTAGCTTTTATTCAGGAATAAGAAAAATATACCAATTCACCATATTTTCCTCCCCCTTTCTTACTCTGTATCCTGACTTGATATTATTATCAACTATTTAAGGATCATTGAGGTTCTTGGTGAAGCTGTAGATTTTATTTTTTCCTGCCTTCCTTTTAACAGGCCATAAAGGTCTCTGTTCAGGTTTACTTGGGTATGTCCTTCCTAAAGGCAAGAAAATGGGCAGGGATTTAATAGGTCTGTAAGTTATTAACATTGGGCATGTTGCTTAATGTCTATTGGCCTCAGTTTCGCAATCTGTAAAATGGTGAGGCTTGACTAGATGATCTTCTAACATCCCTTTTGTTTCAAAATTATAATACTGGCCTAGTCCCAAGTTTCTCTGATTCTGCTCTCCACAGGGAGACAAAAAAATCAGCTCCCTTGTGTGACCAGGGATGAAAGACGTTATTAAAAATATCTCAAGAGAATTTGAATAGTGACAGCATTTCTTAGTATAGTAACTTAAAGCACCTAGTCTATCTTTAATTGCAGTTTAATTCTATGACAGGATGTATAGTACATAAAAAATTTGATTGGCCCATAAAAAGGCAAGTAAATAAACAACCATGCCTAATCCAATCATTTCTGTGTTTGCTTCATAAGAATGCATGCAGGCAAAGCCCCAGTGAATTAGAGTCCTCTATTGTTGACATCACTTCAGTGTTTGCCCTTAAAGATGACTCTGGGCTGAGAAAAGCAGAATGAGACGTGCTAATCCATCCCGAGGTTGTGATGAAAAATAATTGGTGGCAGCCTGACTGATGGTGAACCATGGCTGTAGGTTTCAAGGAGGAAAATGTCCTGGGAAATAAGTTATTAACATAGCTATAAGAATAATAGTTGAGAAAGCATCATTGGAAAATGCTTTCCCAGATGCCTGATTCTGGCTTTTGGTTTTCAAAGTTTGTCTCAAACATATCTCCCTCACCTGATCTTTTTTTTTTTTTTTTTTTTTAAATAAGAGCCAATGCTAAAAGGATATTAGCCCCAGGACAGGGGTTCATAAAATGAAGGCACACTACTGCTTCAAAATGACATGAGGAAGTTGCTGTGTTCCCTCCCTCTGGCCGGATCCAACTTGAGATCAGATTAGTATCAGTTTTAGCACTGTGCCTGGCACATAATAGGCACTTAAGAAATGTTTATTTGTTGATTGATTGATTGATTGAGATCTTAACTCACATCTACATAGCCCCTTACAACTATTGAGTTTTTTCTCATAATAACCCTGAGAGTCAAGTGGTACTTTTTGTTATTTGACTGCTGAGGAAATTGAGGCTTAGAGAAATAAAATGACTTGCCCAAAGTCACTCAGCAAGGTAAACACTGGAATTAGAATTTGAACCAATTAATTTACATTTAGATTTAGAGATAGAGGTGGATTTAAGGATCATTTAGTCTAGCCTTCTTACTTTACAGATGAAAAACTAAGACCCAGAAAAGCAGAATATTTGCCCAAGGTTGCACACAAAAGAGTTCTAATGTTCTTTCTATGCCACCTCACATGTATGGTATTTAAAATCACTAAATCTAAAAAAGCCTGTATATGACCTTGGAGGCACTGATTCTTCAAATTGACCTCCCTTGTAAATGGGAGATGAAATCATTTCATCCTGTAATATTTCTTTAGAGCCTCAGGAAATGTTTTTTCTCCTCTAAAGCTAACCCTTCACAAGTACTCTAGACTTCCTCCCACACACACACTCCACCCAACCTTCTCTAGGCATTTAGTCTTTCAGTTATCTCCATCTTTTTTGTCACTGTCCACCTTTCTTCTCAGTCTTCCAACATATTCAAATTCCCCTTATCCTTTTAAAAACAAAATGTAACAAAACTTGGTTGAATTCTTCCTACTCCCTCTTCCTTCTTAGTGTGATCCCATTTGTCTCATCATCTCTATTTTCCTTACCTACTTCTACAAGATTCCCTACTCTTTCTGGAAGCTCTACTCTCAGTTTACACACCTGATGGTAGTGATCAGGAAGCCCCCCTACTCTAGTGGCCTAGGGGCAGCTCCATGTGATTTAGCTCTTGGAGAAGGCAAAGCCCAGGATTAAGCCCATGGCAGCAGACTAATGAACAGCTGCACACAAAGTCCATCAGTTTAGCAAGATATGGGATTCTTTTGATCAACCAGATTCATGAAGACAACATTTTCTTTATTTTCATCATTTTTAATATTCTTTTCTCTCTTTTTGTGGCTCCTCTTTTACTTCTTGAAACTTTTCTTGTTTCCTAATTCGGAGTGATATGTAAAACCCAGATCTGTGAAATTTTCCCTATACTCATTCCCATAGAAAGCTCAGACATTCTCAAGGACTTGATCTATCATGTTTATGCAAATGATTCCCAGATCCTTGTCTAAGGTCCTGACTCATCTCATTTGCATTCTGATCCTGTTTATCCATCTATCTATGGGATATCTCCACCTGTATGATCCTCAATCACATATAATTCTACATGTCAAAAGCTGAATTCTTCATCTCTTTTTGCCCTGTCATTTCCACTGCCACTCTCAATTATTACTCCCATTCTTCCAGTTTTCTATTCTAGAAAACTTGGAGTCAATCTTAACTCTTCCTTCTGTTTCTTCCCATATAGTTATCAGCTACTAAATCTTATGAATTCTTCCTTAGGAGGATCTCTTGTACAATCAATATTTCTTTGGATTCAAATAAAATTATTCATTAAAGAAATAAAGTACAACTTAAGTAACTAGAAACATATTTACTGCTCTGAGGGCCATGCAAATATAACAAAAATCACAGTACTACTAAAGCTAATTTACGTTTTTAATACTAAGACAATAAATGACCAATGGGACACTTTATAGAACTCAATAAAATAATAAGAAAAATCATTTGGAAAAAATAAGATATAAAATATCAGGAGAAGTAATTTTTAAAAAGGCATAATGTAGGGGAATATCATATCAAGGTCTAAAATTGCATTATAAAGCAAAAATAATAAAAAAAATCGAGAAGTAGATCAACGGAATAGATAAGACTGGGAAGAATCAGAAATAATAAATTCAATCACTCAGTATTTTACTAAATCCCCAAACATAAATTACCTAGGAAAGCAGTCCTTATTGACTCATCCAAAACAACAACCAATAGCATCAAAGTACTGGGAAAACTGGAAAGCTTTCTGACAGAAATTAGGCTTATACCAATATGTTAAACCACATTCCACAATAAATTAAAAATGAATATGTGACCTGAATATTAAAGATAATATCATGAAAAAATAGAAGCTCTATCTTTAAGAGCTTCAGGTAGAAAATATATTCTTAACCAAACAAGAAAGATAATTACAAGGTAAAATATATCATTTTTATGATGTGAAATTGAGAAGCTTTTGCACAAAATTAAATTAATGCATATTGGATGAGATGGGAAGTTACTAAATAGAGGAAAACAACCTTTGTATCAAATTTCTCAGATAAGGGTTTAGGCACTTACTACATACAACAACTAAATGAACAATGTAAGACAAAAAAAGGTAACTTTAATACTTAAGAGTTAAAGAATATTAAAAAATTATTCTCAAAAGAGTAAACTATAAGTAATCACATGAAAGACTATTCCAAAACACTATTAATAAGAGCAGTGCAAACCAAAACAATTCTAAGGTTTCATTTCACACTCAAGAAATGGATGGATAAAAGATGGAAAATTCAATGTTGGAAGGCTTATGGAAAGATAGGCACAAAGATTCGCTTTTAGTGGAGCAATGAATTTGTATACCGTTTTGGAAAGCAATTTGGAGTTACAGAAATAAAGTGACTAAAATGTTTATACACTTTGATCCAGAGATTTTGTTATTAGGCTTATGGAATACCATTGATTTAATAAAAAGTCCTCGTGTGCAACAAAATATTTATAGCAGTATTTTTGTGGTAGCAAATAACTGGAAATAAAATATATAACCATTAATTGGGGAATGGATAAATGAACTGTGATGCATGCATGCAATTAGATATCACAGTGTTGTAAGACATTATGAATATGATTTAATGTGAGATAAATAGAAGCAAGAAAACAAAATAAATGACTATGATAATGTAAACAGAAAAAAACAAGGACCACAAAACAAGAGAAAATGACTATTGAAAAACTACAAATTATAATCTTGACCCCAAAGAGGATATATAATGAGACAGCTCTCCCTAATCCTTTGCTGAAGTGGGAGTGCCAATGAATAGAACATTATACATATTTTCAGATTTTATTTTTGCATGTATCCATAGATTTTACTGATTTTTTCCCCTTTTCTGGGAAATGGCCCTCTAGGCAAGGGTTTGAGGAAAAGGGCAGGTGATAGAGGGGTAATTTGCGACCACATGAAAACAAAAAATTATAAAAATGTATTTTTGAGCACCAGAGAGTTCTCTTCCATTTGTCCTATCTTTGTTGTTCCCACGCCTAAACCCTCCCTATGTCTTCATTTCCTCATACTAAAATCATTCTAATTGCTAAATTGCAAGTTTTCCTGTTTCTAGTATCTCTCTACATCAATGCATCCTACAGACCACCATCAGATAAATTGAAATCTCTTCAGGGTAGATTGGATAAAAGGGTTGAGAGTGAGGGAGAGAATGACAATCCAAATATTTAGGCTGTAAAGAGTGATACTATAAGCAAATAAGGTGAGAATAGAAGAGTGTACTTGTCAGATCTATGGATAATGGAAGAATTTAAGACCAAAGAAATGATAGAAGGCATTATAAAATGGATAATTTTGATTATATTAAATTAGAAAGGTTTTGTACAAACAAAACAAATACACCAAGATTAGAAGTAAAGCAGAAAACTGGAAAACTTTTTTGTAGCAAGTATCTCTGATAAAGGACTAATTTCTCAAACAGAGAACAAAGTCAAATTTATAAAAATAAAAATCATTCTCCAATTGATAAATGGTCAAAATATATGAACAGGTAGTTTTCAGATGAAGAAAACAAAGTCATCTGTTGTCACTTGGAAAAAAAAAATGCTCTAAGTCACTCTTGATTAGAGAAATGCAAATTAAAACAACTCTGAGGTGCCACCTCACACCTATCAGATTGACTAAAATGACAGAAAAGGAAAATGATAAATGTTGGATAGGATGTGGGAAAACTGGGACACTAATTCATTGTTAGTACAGTTGAGATCTGATCCAAACATTCTGGAGAACAATTTGGAATTATGCTCAAAGGACTCTTAAAACTGCGCTTGCATCAATATTGTTTCTAGGTCTATATCCCAAAAAGAAAACAGGGCCTATTTGTACAAAATATTTATTGCAGCTCTGTTTGTGCTAGCAAAGAATTGGAAATTGCAGGGTTGTCCATCAATTGGGTAATGGATGAACAAGTGGTGCTATACGATTATGATGGAATATTATTATGCTATAAGAAATGACAAGGAGGATGATTTCAGAAAGATCTGGAAAGACATGAATTGATGCAAAGTGAAGTGAGCAGAACCATAAGAATATTGACAGAGTGACAGCAATATTCTTGATGAACAACTGTGAATGACCTAGTTATTTTCAGCAATACAATGATACAAGGCAGTCCCAGAGACTGATTAAAAATGCCATCTACTCTCCCAGAAAGAACTGAAGTTTGAATGCAGACTGAAATAAACTATATTTATTTTTCTTTCTTCTTTTTATTTGAGATCTCTTCCACAAAATGACTAATATGGAAAAATGTTTTACATGATTACATATGTAAAATCTATATCACATTGCTTGACATCTCTGAGAGGAGAAAGGGCAAGAAAAGGAATGTTAAAATTTGTTTTTATAGGTAATGGAGGAAACAAAATATTATCTAAAATATGTGACCCAAACATTTATCCTGAGACTACTGACAGAAAATCAGTCATTTACAAAAGAAAAAAAAGGATTTAATTTTGGAGAGGAGATAATGAATTCAATTTTGAATATGCTGAGTTTGTGATAATGATGGAAGATTTAGATGGCAATGTCCTGAAGGCAATTAGATATACACTGCTACATTTGGTGGAGGAGGTCAGGGCAGGTGATACAGATTTAGAAGTTGTCAACATAAATTTGGTAGCTGAAGTCTGATTGAAGACATAGGTGAACATTCAGACTGATAAGTGATCTGCACATAGAAGACATTTTTTCAATTTACTAGAACTTGTATTCTAAATATATATATATATATATATATACATATTATTGCATGATTTTAACTGATTCGAACTGAAGACAAACATTTTTTGCAAAATTCTGGATAGTAAGAAAAAAATGTAACTCTTTTCTACTCTTTCTATATCTTACTTCAGAATTTCCTACCTAGTATTTGTTGAATTTGCAAAGATTTTTCTGATCTTTACTTGCTACATAATAATCTATTCTTCCTAGATTGTAAACTCCTTGAGGGTAGAGATGATGTTCAATTTTTCCTTATATTTTTCTTCATACCTAGCCTTTCCTCATATGCTTTTCTATATATATATATATATAT
>NC_058132.1:332856578-332866147 GCF_016433145.1 Gracilinanus agilis
GGAGAGAGGGAAAAAGTGAAAGAGAGAGAGAGAGAGAGAGAGAGAGAGAGAGAGAGAGAGAGAGAGAGAGAGAGAGAGAGAGAGAGAGAGAGCTTTTATGCTTACTATGTCCAGGCACTGTGAGAGAAAAGAAGCTATTCTCAGAGGAATTTTTGAGGGGGGATAGGAAGAGAAAATAAACTGAATGTATGTCATTTTATAGTGATGAAAAAGAACCTTCAGGGGCCAACAATACAAATTGACTGTGGGAAGAATAAAGAAAGTTAATGCCACTGCCTTAGATTCATATAGTATCTCCCCTCGGATGGTCTCAATTCACTTTCATCTATGATACTAATTACTTCTACAGCATCTGCACAAAGTAGAAATGGGAGGAAATTGGCTCTCCCAATTTACAGATGGGAAAACAGCTGCATTTAAGTACAAGCCAAAGGGGTGTTTGGCTTGCCTGAGGTCAGACAAAGACTCAATTGCTATTGAAAGAATAAGGATCCAGATCTTCTTGTTCTTAACCTAATACTCTCCAATAAGTGCTTCCATACCTCCCTGGCAGACCATTGATATCCCTGGATTCATTAGTCACACAGCTTCTACCAGAGTCTGTCTCATTCTAGTGCCCAAGACCTGAGCTCAGCTTCCCCAGCATTTGAGGAAAGGCTGGGGGTGGGGTGGGGGTGGAGGGGGATCAGCATAAAAGGAAACTGCCAGATCTGGGGGAAATGTTGCAGGATTAGAAATATACTGAGGTGGGATGGTGGAGAGTGAAGGGGTAGGAAGATTTAAGTTATTTGAAGGAATTCTACTTGAAGTATTAAACCTGGTGCATAGAAAGGAAATTTATGCTCAGCTGGATATAAGGAAGTAGATAATAATGGTAAATATAATAAAAGCATACAATAGTAGTAATAACATATATTATACTTTAAAGTTGACAAAGCACTTTCCCCATAATAATCTGTGAAGTAGATAGCCCAAGTATAATGTAGCTCATTTTACAGCTGAATAAAAAAAGAAATTTAAAAGATTTAAGTTTTTGCCCAAAGTAACAGAAGCTCCGCTCTGGTCTCTAATTCCAGGTGTAGGTACTCTCTCCATTATGGCCTCTCTAGGACAAATCGAAAGGGAGAGAGTTGGGGAATGACAATGAGAAAACATGTGGCTCCCATCTCTTTCCTAAATAGCTGAGTAAATATTAGAGAATCCCTACTAGGAAGAATATTTATGATGTTCTAGTCCAATACATCTCACTATTCAAAGTGGGAAAACTGCAACCCAGAAAGTTTGAGCAAATGTTTCAGGGCTACATGCACAACATGTAGCAGAGTCTGAATTTGAACCTGGAGCTTCTTACTAAAGATCCGGTTGGTGCTTCTTCTATTATTCCAAGGTTTCTTTTTAATATAGAATCCAGGAATGGATGCTCTGTTAAATCTAGATATTTTTACTTTCTTTGCCCAGCTAGATCAAAAGAAAAAAAAAGAATATAATCATCTCTAATCAATAAAAATACATTTACCACCTATTATATCTCTAAAATCCTTCTCTTTTCCCAACTCTCTTCATGACTTTCTAGACTTCACCATCATACTTTAGCTACATTTTCTTCCTGGAAGATCCCTTTCTTTCTTCTTCCCCCTCCTCCTGTTAATAAATAAATTCTGCCTATAATCCCCATTTTGAGAAAGCATCAAAGTCATGCATCCTTCATTTCTCTCCCACCTTGCTTCTGATTCTTTGATTAATCATGCTTCAGTGTAGTTATCTGCTTCTTATTCCTTTCCCTTTTATCTATTTTACCCCTTTTTTGTTATTGCCATTCAGTCTTTTTTTAGTTGTATTCAACTAAACTAAATGACTCCACTTGGGGTTTTCTTAGCAAAGATACTGAAGTGGTTTCCTATTTCCTTCTCCTGTTCCTTTTACAGATAAAGAAACAGGCAAAAAGGACAAGTGACTTGCCCTGGATCACACAGCTTTTAAGCATTTGAGGCCAGATTTGAATTCAGGAAGATGAGTCTTCTTGACTCCAGGCCCTATGCTCTATCTACTGTGCCACCTAACTGTTTTCCTTTCCCTACTTGAATATAAATGCTTTGAGGTCAGAAACTTATTTTTCCCTTATTTTTGTATCCCTAATGCTTAGCACAGTGCCTGGCACATTTAATAAATGCTTCTTGACTAGATTTGACTTGAACTCTCAAATGCCTCATTCTAGCATGGAGAAAGCTTGAATTCTCAACAGTTGTGCCAGTGGAGTAAGGGCCCTGGAAAGTTCTACCAAAATGGAAAACCATTGAATGTGGTCCTATGGCTAGATTAGCGTCCCTCATCCAAGGGCCAACCTAAGCAAAGATACATTCTTTGACAAAAGACTGGCCATTCTCTAATATTTGTTTTTATAGTCCACTAAAGTAGGGAGGTTTTTGTGCTATGAGTTTTTTTTTTCCTCTCTGCATTGGTTGAGGAAGCACAAAGATCAATGAAATACAGATCACTGAAGTGTAGCAGTACTAAAATAACAAGCACAAAGAATACAAAGAGAATAAGGAAAGACTATTCTCCCATTTCAAAAAAGAGAACACATGGGAATTGGCTTGAGTTGTAGTGGGAGAGATTTAGGTCACTCAAGCAACAAGAGTATGTACATCTACAATATGTATGTCACTTGATGTAGATATAAGGGTCCTACTAAAGAGCAAGCAGTTTAATTAGAATTAATTTAAACACCTGAATGTTTACAATGAATGTTAACAAGGCTATTACAGAATCTTCTGACCTGACAGCATTTAATAACACAGTAGAAAACTAGTTAATTTCATCTACTCCTATGTCAAAGTCATTCAAAATCCTCTATAAACATTATCTATTTTTTAAAAATCCAAATTAATTTCCCATGAGGTGAATAGAAGAAGGAATTACATTTGAATGATAACTCTTTATCACTTCCTCTCTCTAGGACTTGTTTGTAGAATAAGGAGGTAGGATTAGATCAAGAGTTCCTATGCTGGGGTTCATTAACATAAAAGTTTGTTAATTGTATTTCACTGTAATTGGTTTCTTTTGTATTCCTTTACATTTTATTTATGAATTTAAAAACACTATTTAGAGAAGGGAACTGTCCATAGGCATCATCGAACTTCCAAATGGATAAATGATGCAAAAAAAAAAAAATTAAGAACTCTTGGACAAGTGATTTCTAAGGTTCTAAATCCTACGATTTTATGTCATTAGATGCCTAGAACTGTCAGGCCAGATATAAGTTACCCATGAAACCAAGAAGATATAAGTTGTGGTCCTCTCAGAAAAGTGGAAGTTATTCTTAGCATTAAAATTCAGACATTTGTTTTCCATTTATTCTGCTTTCTCTTCCTTTCCCTTCTCTTCTTGCTGTTATGACAGCGAGACATGGCCTGGGAAATTGTTTGGATGCTATATCTAGTTCATCAAATGATCTGAATTAAAGGATTTAGGACTTGACATAGACTACATTTATGACTGCTGGCAATTAATTAAAAGTAAGATAAATGTTACATTTACACTAGACTATAATATCCACGAATTCATCATCTAGAGACCACTAATGGTCACAGAGATAGAATAATGAAAGTGGAGTCAAGAACTGAGTTCAAATTCTGGTTCAGATGTATGCTAACTGTGTAACTCCATAAAAGTTATTTTATTTCTTTCAGCGTTAGTCTCTTTATCTGTAAAAAAAAAAAAAAAAAAAAAAAAAAAAAAAAAAAAAAAAGAATAATGATACTACCTAACTCCTAGCAGTGTTATGAGATCAAATTTTCACTTATTTATTTATTTTAGCATTTGATAATATTTATTTTTTAGAAAAGTTAACATGGTTACATGATTCATGCTCTTACTTTCCCCTTCACCCCCTGATCTCCCCCCTGCCATAGCTGATGTGCATTTCCACTGGTTTTAACATGTATCATTGATCAAGACTTATTTCCATATTATTGATAGTTGCATTGGTGTGGTAGTTTTGAGTCTACATCCCCAATCATGTCCGTTTCAACCCATGTGTTCAAGCAGTTGTTTTTCTTCTGTGCTTCCACTCCTGTAGTTCTTCCTCTAAATGTGGGTAGCATTCTTTTCCATAAATCCCTCAGAGTTGTCCTGTGTCATTGCATTGCTGCTAGTACAGAAGTCCATTACATTCGATTTTACCATAGTATATCAGTCTCTGTGTACAATGTTCTTCTGGCTCTGCTCCTTTCTCTCTGCATCAATTCCTGGAGTTCTTTCCAGTTCACATGGAATTCCTCTAGTTTATTATTCCTTTGAGCACAATAGTATTCCATCACCAGCATATACCACAGTTTGTTCAGCCATTCCCCAATTGATGGGCATACCCTCCTTTTCCAGTTATTTGCCACCAGAAAAAGTACGGCTATAAATATTTTCGTACAAGTCTGTTTATCTATGATCTCTTTGGGGTACAAACCCAACAATGTTATGGCTGGATCAAAGGGCAGGCATTCTTTTATAGCCCTTTGGGCATAGTTCCAAATTGCCTTCCAGAATGTTTGGATCAGTTCACAACCACCAGGAATGCATTAATGTCCCAATTTTGCCATATCCCCTCCAACATTCATTACTCTCCCCTTCTATCATTTTAGCCAATCTGCTAGGTGTGAGGGGATATCTCAGAGTTGTTTTGATTTGAATTTCTCTAATTATTAGAGATTTAGAACACTTTGTCATGTGCTTATTGATACCTTTGATTTCTTTATCTGAAAATTGCCTATTCATGTCCCTTGCCCATTTATGAGATCAAATTTTATATATATTTATATACAAATACATGTATATACACTATATTTATGTGTATATATGTTTTTATTATTTTTATTATTATTTGGTTAAACATTTTTAGCTCTGACTGACTGTGAAACTATTTGTGATGTTTTGGGCAAAGATAATGGAATGGTTTGTCATTTTCTTCTCTAGCTCATTTTACAGATGAGGAAACTGAGGCAAACAGTACAGTGACTCCACTGTGCCAACTAGCTAGCCCATATATATATATATGCATATATATATATGTGTGTATGCATAAATGCATACACAGATACATACATTTTTATGTATATGTATGTATATATATGTATCTGTAAACTTTAAAGGGCTATATAAATTCTACTTATAATCATTATCATTATTAACCATCTCATTTTATGAGATGTGGTTGTGGTATAAGTATATATCATATTTAGGTGTATATATATGTGTATACATAAACTTTGTAAAACTTAAAGTGCTACATAAATGCTCCTTTATTATTCATTACCATTTCATTGTATGAGGTAGTAGTACAAAGATTTTTATCCCTGTTTACAAGATGAAGAAAAAGAATTGGAAAGAAATCAAATAATTTGCCCAAGATCACAAAACTAGTGAATGATGAAGACAGAATTTGAATCTAAGTTTTTACTTCTGCTTTCTCTTACAAATATAGTACTACTATTCAAGCCATCTTGGCAGGGCCCAGAGGATAATCTTTAATTTACCCAGGGCTCACACAGTCAATCAGTAAGTTAATTCCTGTATATTTGCTATACATCTAGTACATCTTCAGCATTCCTGCAGAAGGAAAAACTGTATTGTTCTTTATGGTGGAATCATAACACATATTCATATAGCTGGATTAGTGGGAGAATGGTTTTGTCATCATACTCAATGGTTTTATTTGACAGTGGAACATTAAATCCATGTATACCAAAGCTTCCTCAGAACTAAGCCACATTCTAGCAAACTGGAAAGTGTTTCAGATTAGATGTGGACTAGGGATCTGTCTTCCTAGGAAGAGCCTATTTAAATTCAGAAATTATCAAAATTAGGAGATAAGCCATGGGTGGGGGGGCAACAAACAAACAACTTTTTATGCCAAAACCACTCAGGAAGATAATCAGGGCAGAACTAAACAGTAGTTAGAAGTTATAATAATGTTGTTTTAAACTGGGTATGAAGAAAATATTCTAACAATTATATAAATCTACATATTGGATGACCTATCTTGGAGGGCCATGAAACTATGTGCTATAAAGATTTCTTGAAGGAACTGGGCATGGGTAATCTGCAGAAGAGAAATATTTAAGGGTGGTAAATAAACTGTCTTGTTGAAGAAGTATGATATTCCTCCCATTTGGACCTAGAATTAAGAGAGGAAGCTGTAGAGAAACAAATTTAAATTTGATTTAAGGAAACGTTTACTACAATTAGAGTAGGGGTACTTAACCTCTTTTGGGTCATGGATGTCCTTTGGTGGTTTCAGAAGCCTATAGATACCTTCTCAAAATCATATTTTAAATGACTGAAGATCCTAAATCTAGATTAGATAAAATAAAGATGTCAAATTTTCCCATCCAAGTTCACAGACCTCCCCCACAAATCTATCTATGTAACCTTTGAGGATCTATGGACCCTTAGTTAAGAACTCTTGAATTAGAGATCTCCAAAATTAGGAGGTTATGAGTCATGTTGTGAGGAAGATTAGATTAGCTTATGATTAGTAATTAAGTTGTACATAGCAGGAAGGAGCTCGAGCTGGGAATTCCAGGTTGGAATGAAGGAGCAAGAAGAAGGGACTTGGCTCTGAGTAGGATTCCATTAGGGGTTAACACAAACTGTGGTGAGCCCTGGGAGAACTCAGAGTAAAAGGATGCCTTGCACCCTGATTTCCCCTGGGATCCTGTGTGGTGTGGCATCTAGCAAAGAGGACAAGATCTACAGTGCCAAAGGAAGAAGAAGTTTGAAATCTGGTGGACAGCGTTTCAAGCACTCCCTCACAACCTGGTACCTGAGACCACTTTGACTCCTGGCATCCAGAGATCATCAGTGAATTGCAGTGAGAATCCCAAAGCCACAAAAGCCCTAGCTGTACTCAAGCCTGGCAGGTTCCAGGTCTGAGGAAGTCACCCAGAGACTCCATTTATAGCTCCTTGGGCTCTGTTAGTTTAGATCACTTAGATAAGAGTAGAGTAAGTCCTCCCATTGCCCTGTGGTTTTACCCTTTAGATTTTAAGTATAGAAATCTTTTTCCCACCTTTTAGTCAAACATAATTAAAGCTGTTAAGTCCCTTTTACCTTGTCAGCCTGTTTCTAGACTCTGGTCTAGGGGAAGCTGAGTGGCAGTTAAGATCAACTATCATTCTTGTGGAAATCCAGTAAACTCTGGTCTTTCCATCCTGGTCCAGTCTCTCATAAATCCCAGTGTGTGTGTTCCCACAAACCACTTAGTTTACTTATAATATCCCTGGTGATCCCATTACCTTACATATATTTTCTACAGTCATCAAGTAAAGATTAAATGATTTCTTGTTGAATGTCTTATAGAAGAGATTTCAGGTTATGTACAGGTTGAAATAGACTAGCAGTTCTCAAAAGTTTTGGTCTCAGAACCCCTTCATAATCATAAAAATTATTGAGGACCCCAAAAGCTCTTATTTAAGTGGATTATGTCTCTTTGATACTCACCATATTAGAAATTTAGGAATTAAAACTAATAAAATTTTAAAATATTTATCCATCTTAGGATAACAAATACAGTACATGTTGACATAAATAAAAATTTTATGAAAAAAACTATTTTCCAAAGCAAAAACAATTAGTGAGACGAGTAGCATTGTTTTACATATTTTTGCAAATCTAATGTCTGGTTTAATAGATGACAACTGGATTACTGTATCTGTTTCTGCATTCAATTTGTCACAATATTTTGTTTTGGTTAAACTATATGAAGAAAATCCAGCTTCACAATACTATGTTGTTAGAAAAGAAGGGCATATTTTAATAAGAAAATGATGTCATAATATTATTGGGAAAATGGCTTTGACTTCATCCATTCCCGGAAAGGACCTTAGACCATACCTCAAGAACTACTGGATTAGATTAAGCAGCTAAGTGGAACAAGGGATAGACTGCTGGGCGTGGAGTCAGGAAGACCCAAGTTCAAATCCAATTTCAGATACTTACTAGCTCTTACTAGACTCTGGAAAATCACTTTATCTCTCTATGCCTCTGTTTCCTCAACTGTAGAATGAGGACCTACCCTTACATGGCTGTTGTGAGGATCAAATGAGATAATAATTGTAAAGTATTTAGTAGTATTTAGTACGGTTCCTGGAACATAAGAGGCTCCATATAAAGGCTAACAATGACCATGGTAATGAACTTTGAATTCTCTATTGGCCCCAAGACTCTATGAGATCTGCATATATAGAATGGGAAAAAAAAACAAAACAAAACAAAAACCCCGATACTGATATTAATGTATTAGACAGGCTAAGTAATGGCACATGACTCCATTCTGAAAAGCTGTCAGTAAATGAACTTTGACTTATTCTCATGGGTTCTCTAGCCATAAAGCAGGCAGAGAGTGGGAGTCACTAAGATCAATCAAAAAACATTTATTGAGTGTCTACCATGTGTGATCAATAGACAATACTAAGATCCTTGTTTTAGTAAGCAATTACTTCCTACATACCCACTGAAACATTTTAGTGCATATTAGTTGCAAAATAATTTCCATTTTATTCCCTTGTATTTTTGAGAATAGGAAAGAGCAATGAAATGATAAAGATCAGCTTGCTGAAGTAAATAGATATGACCTAGGATGCTTCCATGGTTTTAATGTCAGAATATCTCTCTCTCTTTCTCTCTCTCTCTCTCTCTCTC
This sequence comes from Gracilinanus agilis, assembly GCF_016433145.1. NCBI lineage: Eukaryota > Metazoa > Chordata > Mammalia > Didelphimorphia > Didelphidae > Gracilinanus > Gracilinanus agilis. Next base: position 332,865,270 of record NC_058132.1, read on the forward strand.
TGAAATAGATAGATCATTATATACAATATTATATTGTATATGATATACATGATCATTTATTTATTTATCCATCCATTTATACCTCTACCATCCATTATCTATCTATCCATTCATCCAACTATGTATCATCTATCTACTTACCTATTTGTCCACTATCTGCCTCTTCCTATCCATCTATTTCTACCCATCCACCTATCTCTCTATTTATCTTTTTACTTATTTGTTCTTTTATCACTATCTATTCATCCATACATTTATCCATCCATTATTAATAGTCATCCAATATATTTTATTCATTCATCTATCTACCTACTTTTCTATTTATGCATCTATCTCTATTGATCTATATCCATCTCTCTCTATTCATCCATTCATTCATCCTTCCATTCTGTCGATCCAATCTATCTATCCATCTATTATTCACATTTCTGCATTTCTATTTATCCATCTATCTCTAGCTATCTCTAGCTATCCATTTATTTATTCATCTATCATTATCCATTCATTATTGATCTATCCATCCAATATATTTATCCATTCATCTATCTACCTACTTTTCTATGTATCTCCTTCCATCGATAGCCATCCATCTATCCATCCCTTCATTCATCCATTCATACATTTATCTATTATCTATCAAATCTACTAATTTGTCTGTCTATCCATTTACCTATCTGCTTTCTATCTACCAACCTATTTATCTACCTATCTCTATTCTTATATCTATCCATGTACCTACTTACCCTATTTATCCCAATCTCCACCTTTCTTTCTTTCTTTTTTCCTCTTTCTTTCTTTCTTTCTTTCTTTCTTTCTTTCTTTCTTTCTTTCTTTCTTTCTTTCTTTCTTTCTTTCTTTCTTTCTTTCTTTCTTTCTTC
>NC_058132.1:332869146-332935139 GCF_016433145.1 Gracilinanus agilis
CTCTCTCTCTCTCTCTCTCTTTCTTTCTTTCTCTGTATCTGTCTACTAGCATTTATTTTGTGCTTACTATGTGTCAGACACTGTGCTAAGTCTTGGGTTCAGAATACATGATTTCTGCCAACAATAATGTGACTGTGGTCAAGTCCCTTCATTTCCCTGAGCCTCAATTCCATTATTTGTCAAATGTTACTAAACACAATTCTCTTATTACCTATGGAATACTCAATGTTCTAGTTAAACTAGATGACTTGTTTTTCACTAAAAATGATGTTCTCTCTCTCTTTTCGCTGTTCCTTTAAAAAGGCAGTCCCTCTAAGCCAAGTTTCTTTCAAGGCTGATCTCTAGTAGCATTACCTATAGGAGACTCACTGAGCTCTCCTATACCTTCTAAGATCATTTCATGTTTACATTATATGTAATTTGTGTTTACTTACCTTTGTACACACTGTTCTTTTCCTCCCTCTGCTGATTCTGAAGACAGATACTGATCAATTACTTATTCATTTGGTAAAGCAGAAATAACATCTCACAGCTTCCATTAATATGTCTCAGTACCTTGCATCAATTTTGAAAACTCTTGTATCACTTCCTTACACTTGGCTTTCTGACTTTGATGACCCCTTAATCTTTTTTTTGTCCTATCTCCATAGTATCTTTCTATGCTCTCTACACATCCTATGGTTCCCAGGCACTAGAATATAAGCTCACTAAGAACAGAGATTGTTTCATTCTTTGTACCATTGCCTAGCACAATCTTGGACACATAGTAGGCACTTAAGAAAAACAGGATGATTGATTGATGCACATTACATGCGCTCCACTCCTCCAATATTCCTCAGTCATGTTGAATTCTAATCACACCATACTGGGTGACAGTCACCCTCCCTCACTGATTGTGGTTGGGATTCTGTTCCAATTTTTCTTCAGCTTCATGGGCTCTTAACAAATACCATGTCTCTTATTTTTAATGCATTTCCAAGGTAAGGAAATTAGATTTCTGTATGTGTGACTTCAATGAAAATCATCTATTTTGCTCTGCAATGTAAATTTCATTCCAGCTCCTCTGCAAGTGTTAATTCTCCCACTCCCGTGTCTGCTTTGAGGAGGGCAAAGTCCAGGATCAGTGAGCTCATAGTGTCTTGATAATGTCAGATTATAGAATAACAATCATCCATCTTCTTGGTCATCTATTTATAAATCCATAACTCCATGGCTGCCTCCTGGCCCATCATTCAGCATCCCTAATCAATCAGTGTTGCACATGTACTGCACAATCAATCTATACATATTTCTCTAGCTGAATATCCATGCCTCCCTTTGTATCCTTTGGTACATTGTGCCTTTCAACCAGGATTTTATACCTTCTAGCTTTCAGTTTTTTCCCTTCAACTGATAAAAAGACATGTTATCTCTCCCCTATGGTGAATATCACCTCTTCTTACCCCCCTAGGGACAATAAAACTATCACAAGTCAGGATTATGGCCCATCATCCTCTTCTCTGACCTCTTCACAATAGAAGGGGAGAGGCAAGAAGAGGGAAGGGTATGGAGTTTAGCTCCCTTTCATTTGTTTCAATGAAATTAACAGTTTCATTATCTTTTTAATTTAAAAAAATAGACCATTCATGTTGGAAGGACACTTAAGAATTATCTATTCCAGAGGTTTTAAACATAGTTTCACATGAGGACCACAAAACTTCAGAGTACAGATTAAAATGTAATTGGGAAAAGTTTAACAAAATAAAAAAGTAAAACATAGATAACATTATATTTTGGCCAGCTAGGTGGTAAAATGGATAGAGTACTGGGCCTGAAGTCAGGAAGACTCATATTTCTGAGTTGAAAGCTGCCCTCAGACACTTATCAAGCTGTGTGTGTTTCTGGGCAAGTCATGTAACCCAATTTGCCTCAGTTTCCTCAGCTGGACAATGAGCTGGAAGAAGTAGCAAACCACTCCATTATCTTTGCCTAGAAAACTCCAAATGAGGTCACAAAGAGGCAGACACAACTGAAATGAATGAACAAAAATGATATTACATTTTAAAATTAGGTCCAGATGCAGCCTGCAGGAGAATGTACAGTTCAGTGGCTCTTGTTTCTATTTGAGTTTGATACCAAGTGTTTTTTTATATTATATTTACATCATATTACATATATTATATATATTTGATATGAAATGTATTCTAACCCCTTTTATTTTATAAGTAAAGAACCTAAGGTCCAGAAAGTTGCAATAATTTGCTCCAAATGACAGTCTAGAGCAGTGGTGCCCAAACTTTTTTGGCCTACCACCCCTTTTCCAGAAAAAAATATTACTTAGCGCCCCCTGGAAATTATGAAACTATTTATTGAACTCAGAATAGAATGTAATACAAAAAAAGTGTGGCCATCACTGTTCCCCTGGATCACTGCAGCACCCACCAGGGGGTGGTAGCACCTACTTTGGGAATCACTGGTCTAGAGCAAAGAAAGTTTCTTAACCTAGGATCCATGGACTTTATTTTTAATTGAAGAGTGTTTCAATGTAATTGGTTCCTTTGAAATCCTATGTGTTTGCTTTTATGCATTTAAAAAACATTCTTCTGAAAAAAAGTGCATGGTTTTTAACAGGCTGCCAAAGAGGTCTGTAAAACAAAGAAGGTAAAGAACACCTACTGTAAATTTATGACCAAATAATACATAGAGAACATTAAATGTAAAATGAATAATTTTGATTATGTTAAATTTAAAATGTTTTGTACAAATAAAACCAATGTGGCCAAGATTAGAAGGGAAACAACAAACTGGGAAAATGTTTTTATAATGAATTTCTCTGGTAAGTATCATTTCTCAAATATATAGAGAACTAAGTCAAATTTATGAAAATATAAGCCATTCTCCAACTGACAAATGGTCAAAGGATACGAATAAGCTGTTTTCAGATGAAGAATCAAAGCTACTATAATCATATGAAAGAATGTTCTTGATTGGAGAAATGAAAATTAAAACAACTCTGAGGTACCGCACTTCACACCTATCTGACTGGCCAATATAACAGAAAAGGAAAGTGATAAATATTGGAGGGGAAAGGAAAAAATTAAAACAATAATGTATTGGTGGTAGAGTTGTGAACTGATTTAACCATTCTAGAGGGCAATTTGGAACAATGCCCAAAGGGGTCATAAAACTGTACGTACTCTTTGATCCAGTAATAACACTAATAGGTCTGTAATCCAAATATATAAAAAAGGGGGGAGGGGAAGAACCTATTTATCCAAAAATATTTATAGCTGCTCTTTTTTTATGGTGGCAAAAAAAAGGAAGTTAAAAGGGATGGATGTCCATCATTTGGGGAACAGCTGAAAAAAACTGTAGTGCATAAATGGGGATAGAATACTATTGTACTGTAAGAAACGATGAAGAGGATGATTTCAGAAAAAGCTACAAAGATCCATGTGAACTGAAACAGCAATATAAGCAGAACCAGGAGAACATTGCATACAGTAACAACAATATTGTGGAATGATCAACTGTGATTGACTTAGCTACTCTCAACAATACAATGATCCAGGACAATTTTGAGGGACTTATGACAAAGAATGTCATACACCTCCAGAGAAAGAACTGTTGGAGTCAGAATGCAGGTCAAAGTATGTGATTTTTCACTTTAGTTTATTGGGCGTTTTATTTGGGGTTTGGGGTTTTATATGTTTATTCTTACAAAAATGAACACTATGAAAATATTTTGCATGATAATATATGTATAACCTGGATAGAATTGCTTGCTAGGTTGGAAGTGGAGGAAGGGAAAGGAGAGAGGGAGATAATTTCAATCATATAACTTTGAAAACTTATGTGGAAATGTGTTATTACATGTAACTGGTAAAATAAAATGTCTTTATAATTAAAAATTGACTCCCCATAAGGAGAGTCAAATAGCTTATCTTATTCTTTTCTGTATATGTTATTAAGTTCCTTGAGGACACTGTGGAAGTAAAACTGTTTTCTCATCTGTGTTTTTATACCCCAACTCCCAGAATAGCACATTTTGCATAAAGTGGGTGCTAAATAAATGCTTGTTGAATTTTTAAAAAAAGAACCCTTCTATACAGATATAGCCACTAGGCTGGACTAGAAATCTTCCTTGGTTTTCTATTGCATTCCTTTCCCCTGTCTCTATAAAGAAAATAAGACCTACTTAGCCAGGTACCTAATGCCCTCTACCACGTAGTCTCTAACCTACCTTTCTAGCCTTATTTCATAAGATTCTTTTTTCTCAGTTTTGTATTTAAAAAGCTAAAAGGGACTAGCTAGTCCAATCCCCTTAATATACAGATGAGGAAAATGAAGCCTAGAAAAGTTAAGGAAATTGCCCATGGTCATCTGAATAATTAGATGTCAGTGATAAGATATGAACCCAGGTTCCTTCACTCCAGACTCATTCCCCAGGCAGACAATGCTGCCTCCTGTTATGTTTATAATTCTATCTTTCAGTCATTCTAGTTGTACATAGATTCTCACAGATCATCCATGTTTGGAATCAGTTATGCCTCCCAATCCTCCTTTTCTCCACCATCCAAATATTTGTCTTCTTTCAAGGCTCAGCTAAGCTACCACCTTGTAAATATTTTCAAGTACTCCCTTTTATTAGTACTTCCTAGAAAATCTCCATTTTAATCAAAGGCCCAAAGCAGTCATTCTCCATTCTCCCCACTAGGACTGAACCTAAATCAACTTGGAAAGGAGTGAATCTGTTTTTAATATATGGCCCCTTCCAATTCCCTCCTTCAGCTCATGATGTTTTGCACCCTTGATAACCCCATCTGAGAAGCCCCTTCCTCCAAGGTTCAAATATCTCATGAACATACATTCATACAAAACCCACTAGAGTTGCCAAAGACCACCTAAATACAACCACAAGTCAACTAAGCTCTAAAAGTTCCTAAAACTGGGCCTATGTAGTATATATAGCTCCCTATTTTTTTCTTCATGCTTCTTATGTATGTCAGCTTATATAACATTATTATATACAATTTTCATCTATTGTTATATATAGCATCATTGTATAATATATGCTCTGTATACCTCTATATTATTCGGTATGTTATATGTGTATCTATTGTCCATACATGTTGTAATACCAACAAAAAATGCATATTTGTTCTGCATGTACTTGTATATGTATTTTTTCTTCCTCATTAGAAGTAAGCTTCTTGTAATTATATTAATTGATTTCATTATATTAATTAATGATGTACCCATACATGGGTACATCTAAGACACCTAAGACATGCTTATTGATTGATTAATGTTCGTAGAGAGATATGGAGGTGATGTGGATATGTGTTTGTCTTTAAATACCTTTCCACATACTCCATCCATCCATACTTGTACATGCCATATTGGTATATCATGTGCCTATATATATATATATATATATATATATATATATATACAGAAGTGGGTATCCAGCCTCCATCCTAGATAGGCTTTAGCTGAAAGCTAACATTTTCTAAGTTTTCAGGTAGGACAGTCCTTGTGATGGAAGTGAAAGGAACAGATGTGGAATCCACACACTGTAGGATCCATTATTCAAACCTTCACTCCATGGCTGCAGCTGGGAATGAGAAGCATGGAGGTTGTCCGTGTTGCCTCCCTCGTAGCAGGCTGCATATGTAATAGCGCCTCTCATTGCTATCGACCAGCTGTTCTCCACCTGACCTACGCTACTCTGAACACCAGGAATGCCTTTGCTCCTGCTACAAGCCCAATTAGTAAGCACAGTCCAATGGTGATGGGTGGTGGTGGGTGGTGCTTTAGGGGATTCCTGACTGTCCACCACCAAATACATCACCCTTTGGTTTTCTCTCTCACTTTCTAATTATTAGACGATTCCCTCCCCGGGATGTACTTTAAGAATAAAAGACTCCTTAATTAAAGGTAATTTACTTTCTTGTGTTCCATTTGCCATTATGGGTAATTATTATAAATATTGGCTTGGAATGAGGGTTTTCTTTTGTGCCTTACAAGATCTCAGCTTCCCCTTCTATTAAATCTGATAGCAGAGTCATAATTCAGTGGTTAAAAGAACAGAACTTCTCACCATGGAAGTATCATAAAAACGTAGAACATCAGAGTTGGAAGAAACCTTTGAGATCAGCTAGGCTAACCTCTTCATTTTGCAGAGGAGGAAACTGAAGCCTAGAATTACAAAGAAACCCCCTTTTTTATTCATTAAAGCAAGTCTCCCATGGATCTCCACTAGGCATAACTATATGTCCTTAGAAGTATTACACAGCTACATCTCTTTCAAAAGATAATCTATTATTCAGACTACATAGAAGGCTATAGTCAAGGCACCAAGGTCAATAGGAAACCCAAATCCACAAAGTAGGGCTGCCCTGCCACATGTGTAGAATGGTAAAGAAGATGGAGAAAGGGGGAAAAAGAGATCAGTGTGTGTATGTGTGTGTTTCCTCTCCTTTAGTAACTTTAAGCATTACCTTGTTTCCCCCTTGGCTCATTACTTTCACTTTAACAACCAACTTACAATTTGTCATATGAAACACCAGCACTCCTCACACCTGTTTGGAACTAGAAAACTGAGAACAGAGTATGGCTATAACAAAAGCAGCATTTTTTTCTAATCCTAGAAAGGAAATTGAGCTCATACAGAGCTAGTTCATGTAATAACAATTATGTCTTCCATGTATGTCATTCTTCAATAACTCCCCCACTCAGCTGACAAGCTGATCAAATGATTACAAATGATTCCTAAAATAGAGCTCTGACAATGTCACACCCTATCCCCACTCTCAGATCTTCAATGGATGCCTATGGCTTCTTAGAGAAAATACAAAAGCATCACCATGCATTTAAAATCCTCTACAAAATGACCTCTACTTTCCATCACTCCCCTTCACACATGCTCCTGTTCCTTTCTTAGTGCCTTTGAATGAGTTGTCCCTCACATCTTGGACACATTTCATCCTTAATTTTCCCTGAGATTCCTTAGTTTCTTTCAAAGTACATCTCAGGTGACACCTCCCATCCAAAGTCTTTTCCGATCTGTTCAGTCACCATATTTGCTCCCTCTTAAAATTTCTTTGCACTCTTTGAATGTTATTTGTGTTGCTTTGTATTTACTTACTTGCATGTCTGGTATAAGCTAGTAGAATGTAAGCTCCTTGATGTCAGGGTCTATTTCATAAGATATTCTGCATAATAGCAATTTGATAAATGTTTATTGAATTGAAATTGGTAATTATATTTCTATACTGCTTTATACTACCCTATGTCCTATATGATTGCACTATATGCATTATATTTTTTAATTCTTGTAACAATTCTATGAAATAGAAAATAGAAATGTTATTATCTTCAATTTACAAAAGAAGAAATGGAGTCCGAGTCAGTAGTAATTCCATGGGTAAGTAACAGAAATAGAAGTTGGCTCTAGGTTTCCTGATTCCAAGTCCATTCTTCTTTCCATAACATCATCTTGCCTAAGGAACCAACTAAACACCAAACACTGGAGAATGGCTTGTGAGCAACATGAAATGAATGATCAAATAGAAAATGTCTCTGGGGTTTTAGTTGTGCATGATTTCACTTGTTTTCTATTTGTTCACTTCATCTCTGTCTTCAATTTCCAATTAATTTCTATTCTCCTGCTTCAGTACCTTTTAGTAACCTCCTTGCTATCTCTCTGGTGTTACCTTTGAAATCTCCCACAAGCAGAATTAATCTTACAAGTAAATGGAGCTGGGGACCACCTCAAGGATATATCTGCTGGGAGAAGGTCAATCTAATCTAATAAGCATTTTTTAAAGCTGCTACCCCTTATAAGATATTGTTCTAGGTTCTAGAAGGACAAAAGTCGCCCCTGCCTTCAGGAAACCTTTATTCAGCTAGGGAAGAGGGGTGCAGTACAAAATGTAAAGAAGTAAATGTACACATTTATTTTGTACTTTTTATATGTTTTATACTTATATTTTATGTGATATATTTATATGTGTATTATAAAAATAAATATTTATACATATGTAAAATATACAAATTTATTTATATATTATAAACATATATTTATACATATATGCAAAGTATACAAATTCATACTCTTATAGAAACATGAAACAGTGAATGAGCTAAATCATTTAAGGAAATTAAAGAGGCAGAGGGGAAGAAGGAATGAATTGGAATTCCCTATTGGGAACAGACTATACAAATACATGGAGGTAGAAAATAAAAGCAAGTTGGCCACTTTGACTGGGACACTGAGTTTCCACCAGTTCCTTGCTTCTCACTTCTGGCTATAGTCTGGGCATGAAGGGCTGAGTAATAGATCCTGAAGTTTGGAACTCTACAGCAATGACTTCCACTTCTGTCATTTTGCCTGTCTTGTATAAAAACTTAGAAAGGATAAATACTTATCTAAGGTCTAAAAAGTCAGGGGAAATGGTCCTAGGAAAGTAGGCTGTAGCCAGATGGCCTTTATGTGCCAAACAGAGGAGTTGGCATTTTTTTCTCCTAGGGGCCCTAAGGAGCCACAGAAGTTATTGAGCAGGAGAGTGCTATATTTAGGTTTGTGTTGGGGAAAAATATATATTTTAGCAGATGTATGAAGGATAGATTAGAAGATGGGTTGGTTCCTGGGAGGACAGACTTCTTTTTTTTTTCAAACCCTTAACTTCTGTGTATTGGCTCCTAGGTGGAAGAGTGGTAAGCGTGGGCAATGGGGGTCAAGTGACCTGCCCAAGGTCACACAGCTGGGAAGTGTCTGAGGCCGGACTTGAAACTGGGACCTTCTGTCTCTAGGCCTGGCTCTCAATCCACTGAGCTACCCAGCTGCCCCTGGAGGAAAGACTTCTGAGAGGCATAATAATGAAGGACTCCAGGATATTTAGGGGTAGTACAAAGGGACACTAAACATGAGAACAGAGTAGAAAGGTAGTGGGGTAGGAGGAGAATCAAGTCAAAATTAGCTACTGCCTAATTATGCCTCCAGCCTACCTTTCCTACAAGGTCTTGTTGTATTCTGATTCAAAGTGCTGTCTTCTGTGATGACATTCTCCCATTCTTGCATCTCTTGTTTCAAGTATCTCAGAGAAGAGAAGATGGGGGAATGGGGGAGATGTGAATCAATAAAATTCAGTCCTTCCATTATGACCATACCTAAGAATCTCCTAAAGGAAGGAATAAGACTTCCAGGGACAATGGACACTAAATCATCTAGGAAGGAGTAACAAAGAGAGCTGTGAAGTCAGTGCAAGATGACCTGGAAGCCCAGAGTAGGACAACCTGGGCTAGGTAGAGAAGGATCTTGTTCATTTAGACTTTCTCAGACAGAATTGCCCTTGTAGGTAGGTGCCCTCCTTGCTCTGAGGTAAGCAATCAGAATCAGAATGTTTCCTCTAAGCTGCGGCAGGCAAGGCAATTTGTAGTCAGTCTAAAGTTCAAGTATTCATGTGTTTAAAGCTGGAAGATTCCTTAGATATCATCTAGCCTAAGCCCATCTTTTTTAGAAGAGTTAAAGGACTCACCCAAGATCATGAAAACCTGGAGTTTGAGAAGTCCATTTACCAAGATAGATGTGTCCTTTGGATTTGTTAAGGCTACATTTTATTTTTAATTTTATTTTATTCTTAGTTATGCAGTAAAGCTCTTTAAACACACACACATAAACACACACACCCGTACACACACATGTACACACCAGTTCGCCCTTTTAATTATTTCCTATTTATCTTGTATAAAGCTTGCTTTGTGTGTGTGTGTGTGTATACATATACATATACATACATATATATATATATATATGTATGTATATTATCTTGCCCATCAGACTGCAAGTTCCTTGAGGGAAAGGACTGTCATACTTCTTTTTGTATACCCAGTGCTTAGCACAGCACCTGGCCTAAGTAGGTACTTAATAAATGTTTACTGAATGTTTTATTAAATGAAAGAAAAGCATTATTCAGACCAATCCCTAGAATGTAAGGAAATCACAACATCCTTAAAAACTAAAATATCAACATCCTAAACTTCCTTAAAAACAGAGGTAGCAGCCCCAACAGGTAGAAATGCAACCTCCATAAACAAATCTGGGATCAAAGTTGGAGTATCTGGGATTCTTTCTGCAAGTGTCTTCATTTTGTATTTGGGGCATTTCTTCACATGTACTATAGATGGCCAGTCAGAATGGAACAGGACCAGATATAGTAATATAATGGGGACCTAGGAAAACAGAAAGCACTGTAGCAGAAAGAATTCTGACTAAAATGAGAATACCTGGGTTCAAATTGCTCTTCTGACATTTATTATCTCTATGAACTTGGGTCCGTTTCAGTAGCCCTCCTGGGTCTCAGATTCCTAATCTATAAAATGAGGGGGGTGAATTGAATGATCTCTGACATCCCTTCCACTTCAAGATAATCCTATGAATATGCAGGTACAAAGTGAGCCAAGATTAGGAGAAAAACCCAGGTAGGAGGAGCCATGAAATATGGTGGCACCTAGCCAAGCAGAGAGCTAGGCAGGAGATCTGTATTTCTACAATGTCTTCCTGCCACCAAGTTTCTATCTGGATCTTTGCCTCCTTTATCTTCTGGGCTTCCTTTCTCATGTTCTATTCCCATCCTCCCCATATTTTACCCTGATGGTCATATTTTCCAAATGGGCCAAAGAAGCATAATGTTCCTCCAGTTTCTAGAGTAAAAGTCAAGAAGAGTAAAATTTTCCATCAAAGCAAATAAACATAGAAGGTGATTGATGATGTAGGAATGAATAGTTTATTCAGAATAAAAGTGCTGCTGTCTCCTTCTTATCACCTTCTGTCTCCACTCTCTTGACCTACACCCTATCTCAGGAAAGGTAAAAGAAAGGAAGACTTCAGAGAAAAAGAGAAAAGTTGGAAGGGATGGAGAAACAGGAAAGGAATCAGTAAATAGGAATAAGAAGGAACAAAGGAGGAAAGGAAAGGGGGTAAATAGTGAACCAAGCAAAGTTCCTAAGGGAAGTAACAGGTTGGAAGAATCTTTAAGTCCAAGTGGTGTTCAGACATTTCATAGAATTATGGCTTAGAAGTGGATTTAGAGGTCAGTTAGACGAACCCACTCATTTTACAATTAAGAAAAAATCATATGTTTGTAGTAAAATCAAAATATAGAAAATAAGGCAGTCTGTGTCACTTGTGCAGAACTTTTTCCTCTAAATAAGAATGTGAAAAGAAGGATGAGAGGAAGAAGAATCATTTTGCTTTCCCATGAGTCCTATGTGGTCCCTCCTCCTCCAAAATCGTCTCTCTGCACTCTGTCAGCACCCTGCTTAAAAACTTAAGACACTCCATAAATGCTACTGCCTAAGAGCCCAGTATATGGCCAGCCAGGCCTTTCTAGCTCCACAAACACTGGGAGAGAGTTGGCTGCCTCCCCTTCCCAGCTGGCCAGGAGGAGCCCCCTTCAAGTATCCTCCAGAGCCCCCCATTCATAAAATCTTTCAGTTAGCACCTGCAGGAGTCCCTCCCCCTTCCAAGGAGTTAGTGAGGGTAGAGGGGGACAAGCTAGGCTATTGAATATAAAGCTGGAGACTTCTATTGCCCAGGCTCCAAGCTCACCTTGAAATGAAGTAAAAAAAAAAGTGGGGGAAAAAAAGGTCTGGACAGGAGCCAAATATGAGAACCCTGGCAAGAGGCCTTTTCCCTCTACCTGTAAGTCAGCCTTTGTTGAAACATAAAAGCTTTAACGGTTTCCCACAGAACCGTGTTTCACCACCCAGGGTTTACCGAGGTGGTTTTTCTGTCCAAAATCATCCAGCAAGAGCAGAGTTTGCTGGAATAAGAGCACTTGGTACTTCCCTATAGCACCTTCCATTCATGTGATTTCAAAGCCTGTCACAGATGCAGATTCAAGGCCCCCTGAGCTCCTCCATGCCCGTTTTACAGATTGGAAACCTCCTATGGTGCACATTAGCCTTCCCCTCCAGGATTTTCCAGCCCACCTCTTACCCCCTCCCCAAAAGAGAGAGCTGGCTCCACTTCTAAGGATTATTATTCCCATGCTCCTTCTAGGCAGGGAGTGCATATTTTATATCCAATGGACCATGAAGGTCTGAAGGAGGCACACTGATTTATCAGGTACATAACCATACAGCTTAAATTGTGTCAATATATCTTTGCATAGTGGATGCTGAAGGATGCCCCCAATTTCTCTGGTAAATCATACACATTTAAAGTCCCCAAATGCCTAAATATATATTTATCCAGTAAATCAACTCAGCTCTGAAGTGAGTCATTCCTTTTCCTCAAAAATACAAGATAGGATTTCTAACCTTATTTTTCCCTTCAAGTTAAAAAAAAATAGGGAACAGAGAAATGAAATTCTGAATAATGAATGTTTAAATATTGACGAAGATTTGACACAAATGGATGAAATGGAGGAACGGGGAGCGATGGAGCTGCACTCTAGCTACTTAACACCAGACTGTACAAAGGAAAACATTTTGCTAAAATCTCTAAGGTCCTTTCCAGCAATAAAAGTCTATGATTCTATGACACACTCATTAAGTTCTCATGAACAGGGTCAGATTCTGGAAGAAGTTGGTAGCAAGGCTGCTTTGTACAAAAGGAAATATTACTGGTGATTGCATGGTCTACTTTTCCGTATTTCTTTTCTCAACCTATTTGCAAGCACTGCTTGAAAACAACAGGGTCATATTTAATTATAAAATCTAGGGATTCAGTGTCCTATCTTCCCAGGACCTGTCTAGTATCTCCTTTTTCATATACCCTAGCAGGGAATGTAGCAAAGTTAACATTCCTACTGTTTGACAGTTGTGGGTATTGAGGCATCTGTGTCTCCAATAATTTGCTTAACAAGAGTATTTTTTTTTAATTAAACCCTTACCTTCCATCTTAAGAGTCAATACTGTGTATTGGCTCCAAGCCAGAAGAGTGGTAAGGGTAGGCAATGGGGGTCAAGTGACTTGCCCAGGGTCACACAGCTGGGAAGTGTCTGAGGCTAGATTTGAACCTAGGACCTCCCGTCTCTAGGTCTGGTTCTCAATCCACTGAGCTACCCAGCTGCCCCCTTAACAAGAGTATCTTTTACCAAAAATATACTCTTCCTCCGAGCCACACACAGACTCATTCCTTAATGTTAACCTTTATTCTTTCCTCTCTTTCCCTCCTTCCATCCAATCATTAGCCATATCCTGTCACTTTTACTCCTGAACCACCTCATATCTCTCTTTTCCCCTTTTCTATTCCCTCTTCTATCGCCTTCATTTGACTCCCATTTTCTCTTGCTGGAAATAGTTTACTAACTGGCTTTGTGGCCTCCCATCTACCTTTCTCAATCTATCTGTCATGCCACTACCAGATTTGTGTGTCTAATGTAGAAGTCATCATGACACAAGCAAACATTTCATGGTTCTCTATGATTTTTTTTCTACAGAAAACTCAAACCTGACAGTCAAGATCCTTCCAAATCTCATTCTCCCCATTGCTCCCCAAGCTTGATTTTTTATACCACTCCTCAATGCTTTCCCACATCATACTCTATGCTTTTCCCTACTATTTGCTAAAATCAATATGCACTATTACTTTTTCCCCTTGAGTTTACATCTGTCCTTGAAGACCTAGATATGGTGTCACCTCTTACTTGAAGCCTTCCCTGATTCCTTAAGCTAAAATAATCTCTTCCCCCACTTTTCTCTCAAAGTATTTTATAGATAGCTCATTCAACATAGCCTAATTTGAAAACTAAAACTGAATTTAATGTGTAAACTCATCTTTTTGGCTTTTAAAGCACTATATAATCTATTCCCAAACTATCCTTCCAGCACGAGTAGATATGAGTCCTCCTTCTTGTTTACATAGTGGTAATTCTTTGTACTTTTATCCCCAGGAGCCTAGTACAGTGTAGGCAGTAAGTAGGGACTTAAAAAATATTTGTTGGCTGGTCGAGTATAGTTTTCCGCTTATATATAAATACATGTATATATATATCTCCACAAAGTCCTCCTCTGAGCTTCTATCATGGCATGAAAATGACCTGAGGTTCCCAGAAAAGATACCAGCAGAATGTAAGGTTTAACAGCTTCTAATGTGGCACAAAAAGCTTTGAGAATGATCCTGTCATCAGACTGTGTCAGCTCTCTATGGACCAACCTACCTTATCTGTCACCAGTAGGTTAACGACTAAGTGGTAAATTCCTTGGCCATAGCAATACATGAATTAAAATCATTTTGAAAATGGTCCTCAATACTTTGCAGACCATTTCCACAGAGAAATGACAGTGGCTAAAAAGAGAAGGTATTAAGTACTAAGAATCACATTATTTTTAGATAATTCATGAACATTAACTTAACTGCAGGTGCTATGAATGTGAGATCTTTGTTCAATGGCCAAGAACTGACATATTGGAAGGACTGAAAACCATCAATAAAGATATCCTTGAAATAAGACAAACTAAAAGTGCAAGTTAAATGGAAGAATAACTCTGGTTTTCCTAGAAGAAATAAACAAAGAAAGGAGATGGTAATGTCGGTATTATTGTTATTATTATTAGTTGTTGTTGTTGTTGTTGTTGTTGTTATTGTTGTGATTCGTTTCCAGTTGAGTCCAACTCTTCATCCTTTTTGAGGTTTTCTTGGCAAAGACACTGGAGTGGTTTGTCATTTCCTTTCCTACCTCATTTTACAGCTGAGGGAATTGAGGCAAACAAGGTGAAGCAACTTACTCAAGGTCACAAAGCTAGTAAGTGCCCGAGACCAGATTTGAACTTGGGTTTTTAATAGAAATATTCAAGGTAACCAACAATGCTGAAAAGTGAGAAATGGAAAGAAGCAAAGATATTGACCTTGTTATAGTTTTAATACCAAAATCTTGCAAATACTCAGTTGATACAGATTGGTCATCACTAGGAAGTGACCAAAAGAGCCTAGAAATCACCTCGGCCAGCAAAGACTTATTTTCTTTGCAAAGTCAAGTTAGTAAGTCAACAAACATTTCCTCAACACCAGGAACACATGACAGGCATTCTGCTAAGCTCTGGGAATACAAAAGGCAAAGACTTCTTCTGTTATCAAGGATCTCATTGTTTAATGGAAAGATAAAGTGAATAGAATGCAGCTGAGGTTAAAAAAAAAACAAAACTTTGTTTAAAATATGAACTGTTAAATACCAAAGAGGAGGAGAGTAGAAAAGTGACTTATAAAAGCATAAAGCAATAGAAGTTGACATAAGTTTAAAGAAAAGTTGGCATAGGACCCAAAAAAGGGCCATATAATCCCCAGAGCTTCCGTACATGAAAATAGCAATAGGAAAGCAAATAGGTAGAACATGGAAAAATATTTATGATGATTGATTTTCATAAGCACTAATAGAGGAACTATGTTGAACTTGGACCTAGAAAGGCCCAAGTTTCAGATACTTATTATGATTGAGCTGTGTGATACTGGCCAAATCACTAAAGCTCTCAACCTTAGTTTCTTCATCTGTAAAATGGGGATAATAATAATTCCTATCTCACAGGATTAATATAACCATTAAATGAAATAATATTTGAAAAGTATTTTGCAAACCTTAAAGCACAATATAAATGGTAGCTATTACTGCTCCTACTGCTGCTGCTGCTGCTACTACTACTACTACTACTACTACTATCACTACTGCCACCACTTTTGTACTTCTAACATATTAATCCTTGAAGTCCAATAAATGTTGATTCAGTGTGATGCTGTACAAAGAATTCTGTCTACTGAGTCAAGAGATCTACATATAAATCCCACCTCTGACACTTATGGCCTATATAACTTTGGATAATTTACTTATCTTTTTATAAGTCTCAGTTTCCACATCTAAAAAAGGAAGAGGCTGAGCTAAATGGCATCTGAGTTCTCTTCCCATTTTAAATCTAGAATTGTATGAGCTTGAGTACTTAGAAAAATACAGGAGCTACGTGGCTCAGTGGACAGAACACCAGGCTTGGAGTCAGGAAGATGCAAGTTCAAATTTGTCCTCAGATACTTACTAGCTGTGTGACCCTGTATGAGTCACTTAATCTTTCCACTTCAGTTTTCTTGCCTGTAAAATGAGCTGGAAAAAGGAAATGGCAAAACCACTCCAGAACCTTTGCTAAGAAAATTCTAAATAGGGTCACGAAGAGTGGAAAACAACTGAAACAACTGAAGAACACTGCTTAGGAACATGAAGCTGGAAAAGACTTCTTCGCCCCCAGATATATGCCTAGAAAATTAATTCTGGAGGAAACATGATCTTGAAAGCGTTGAGAAATGGCATGATGAGGTATCTCTGGGAGGAGCAGATGCCAAGAGAATGGGAAAAAATAACAGTCTGTATTAGCACTCTGGAATGGGTAGCCTATATACATCAATAACTATAGACCTGTATGTCTACTTTCTCATCTTTATATCTGTATGAAAATGATCTACTCATATAACAAGAGAAAAATGAGTGAAAAGAGGAGAAGGAAACAGGCAGGGCTCAGCACAGGAATCCTAGAGCAGGCTACCCCTTGACAGTCACTCAACCAACAGAAAAGTACAGAGAATGGGAGTCCCTGCTGCATTTACTGTTTTTGGTTTATAAAAAGGCATTTGAGTTTGTAGAGAATACCTGCTTAAAGGCTCTTATCTAACAAGGAGTTGCTCATGCATATGTTAAGATCAAACAAGGTTCACTGACAGAAGCAACCACAGAGATAACTCTACCTATTGATTCTCTCATCATTAACATGAGGTGAGATAATTTTTTTTCAAAGGGCTGTGTTCCTTAAAGGTATTTGTCACTGTCCTGGAGGATGTCTTATAGGAGACCTAAATAGAAATGTCCTAGAGATGAGGGGGGAGGTCCTCCAAGGGCTCCTCTGGACAGATGGCATCCTGCCACTTGCATCATCATGCCTCCAAGCATTCTATGGCCTCCTCAATGAGATCCATGATTATTCAAAAGAGATCAGACAAATGATCCATGCAGGAAACACTAAATGAATGAAAAATACCTCTCATTCAGATTATGACATATGGTTGGGTGACCATCCATAGAGTTATTATATCAATCACATTTCTACATAGACACTGCAGATGGACAGCAAGTTGGGCCCAGAATTGACTAGGAGGAAGAGAGCAAGATGGATTGCTTTTAATAATCCCGATGCAAAAGAACTGTATTTTCAATACAAATGATAGTTTGATGATTTTTTTAAGGTGGAATATGATTGAATACCAGAATCTCAAAGGAATTCAAGTTCCAGGTGACTCAACTAGCCAGGGAGAGATGCAAGGAGAGCCTAGCTACAGAGCATTTCCAGCGATGCCCTAGATTCAAGGAATGGCATTGAACAATTTAAGATTAGAAAAGAAGAGGTATCACTAATGTAGTATGAGTGAGAAACAGCCCATGTACTTTACTCGTCATTCAATCATTTAGTCATGTCTTTCTGACTCCATAGGTCCTAGAACACCAATATTGTCCATGAGATTTTCTTAGCAAAAAATACTGGACTGGCTTGCCATTTCCTTCTCCAGTGGATTAAGGGAAACAGAGGTTAAATGATTTGTCCAGGGTCACACAGATGATATGTACCTGACTTGAATTCAGGTCTTTCTGGCTGCAGTCCCAGGATTCTATGTACAGAAACACCTAATTGCCTCCAAGTAGGCCACCTACAAAATGTAAAAAGTCTAGAGAAAAGTTTTCTGTGTCATGGGATCTTTGGTAGTCTGGTGAAGCCTATGGATCCCTTCTTAGAAGAATGTTAAATGCATAAAACAATGCATAGAATTACAAAGAAAGCCAATTACATTGAAACATTAATTTAAAAAATATCAAATTCACAGACACCATGTTAAGAATTCCCAGGCTAGAAGAATTTCTTCAGGAGATTAGTTGGATTCCATGTGGAGAATCCAAGAAACACTATGTACCCAAATTGACTAGCATAAAAACCATAAAAATCTGGTCTTAGCCAATTACTAGCTATATGATCCTGGTCCAGTCACTTTACCTTATTTGCCTTAGTTCTTCATTTATAAAATGATCTGAAGAAGGAAATGGCAAACCACTCCCATATTTCTGCCAAGAAAACCCCAAATTGAGTCATTAAAAGCTGAACAGGATAGTAAAACAACTTGGGAACAATCAAATGTAATGGCCTTCTCTACTAATAGCAATGCAATGATCCAGGACAATTCTAAGGGACTTATGAGAAAGACCATTATCCACATCCAGAGAAAGAACTGTGGGAGTAGAAACACAGAAGAAAAACAACTGCTTGATCATATGGGTGGATGGGGATATGATTGGGGATGTAAACTCTAAACAATCACCCTAGTGCAGATATTATTAATATGGAAATAGGTCTTGATCAACGACACATGTAAAACCCAGTGGAATTGCATGTCAGCTATGGGAGGAAGGAGGGAAAGAATATGAATCATGTAACCATGGAAAAATTTTTTAATTAATCAACTAAAAAATTTCAATAAGTAAATAATGCATGAAATTTTTTGGAAAAGAAAAGATGATAAATGTGCAACTCAATTCGATGCCATCCAAAAAGCTTTAACTTAATATTTATTGTATATTAAATATCTGATGGGCATTAGAGTCACAAAAACAAAAGTAGAATTACCTCTGCCTTCAAGAAGTTTACATTTTGCTGAAGAAGGGAAATGTGTACAAAAATAAGTAAATTCAAAACTTTCTGGGAAGGGATATGGATAACATACTGTACCTGTGCAGGAGGATTTCAATGAAGACATCATGCAGTAGGTAATTCTGAGTTGATGCTTAAATGGAAAAAAGAAAGTCCCAGGGAAAGAGATAAGAAGTAAGAGATGCATTCCAGGCATGGATGCATAGTTAAGGCAAAGAAAAAAAGTGAGATGGAATTTCATGAATAGGAAACAACAAGTTGGTCAATGGCAAAAATAAAAATTTCTTACAGGGTCTACTGTGAAGTCAAGTGAAAAAAAACAGATTAGAGCCAGGTTTTGAAGGGTTTTAAATGCTAAACAAAGGAATATGTTTTTTTGTCCTTGTTTTTGTTTTTTCCTAGAAGCAATAGGGAGCCACTGAAGCTTCTTAAGCAGGGGAATGACATGTTTAACCTGTTTGTTAGATTAGTTGGCAGCTGTGTGGAAGATGGATTGGAGGGAGGACAGACTGGAGGAAGGCTCACCAATTGGGAGACTATTGAAATAAGTTATGGTGATTGATGAGATCACCAAGAAAATATAGAGAGGAGAAAAAAAGTATGGACTAGAACTCTGAGGTCTATCCATGCAAAGGGAACTGGACATGGCTCTAATCTCCAAAAGAGAATAAGAAGGTGTTGATAAACAGTTAGGAGGAGAACCAAGAGAGAGAAGTATCTTCAGGAAAGACAGCACCCAAGGGGAAGGAATGGTCAACAGCTTTAAAGAGTTTAAGTCATTTAAGGCCTGCAGATCCTCAGTGATGGGCAAACTTTTTAAAGAGGGGCCAAAGGAAAGGAAATGCTCATCTGTCACTCTGTTTCTAAGGCAACTCTTTTGAAGTTTCAATGTATTGTATCCTACTCATTGTATTCGTCAGATTAGGAATAATGTCCCCTAGCTAGATAGAACATTTCAGGGGGCCACATCTGGCCTGTGGGCCACAGTTTGTCCATCACTACTTAGGTAATATTATTTTGTAGGCCAATAGGCTGACCATAGGTATCTGTGAAATGTTTTATGGCATGGTGACACAGTAGTAGATGGAGTGCTGGGCTTGGAGTCAGGAAAACTTATCTGCCTAAATTCAAATATGACCTCAGATACTTACTGACTTTGTGATCCTGGGCAAGTCATTTAACTCTGTGTGCCTCAGTTTCCTTATCTACAAAATGAGCTAGGAAAGGAAATGGCAAAACACTCTAGTATCTTTGCCAAGAAACCCCCCTTTGGGGATCGCAAAGAATCAAATTAGCCTGAAAATGACTGAACAACAGTGCAGTCCTTAATTTTTTAAGTTTTCTGATAAGCTAGAAACTAACTCATGTGTCCAAAATTAAAGCTTGCTTATTTTGATGCCCCTTAGTTTAGTTGTTTTAACTCTCTCCTCAAAGATTTCTTCTAATCTGTGACCTATGCTTGCAATAGTTCCTGTCTGTCTTTCTACTATTTTTTTTCCCTCTCACAACAGTTAAGCCCCTACTTATTTCTGACTTCCTCTTGGAAGCTTTCCACAACTGATTGAAGCCCAGGGCTACCCATCTTGTTCATTATCCTTTGTTGCAAAATCAATGTTTATGTATTCATCAAGCTTTTTAACCTATCACCTATACATAAATATTGCCTCCTTGATTACAAATATGGAAGAGAGAGATGTGGGTGAACATTACCAATGAATGTTTCAAACTTAAAACTTAGCAGCAAAAATATTTGAAAAATTCTGTCAGTGGCTCCGTTTTCAAAGCAGGGAAGAGGGATTCTTACTTCCTGTTCTGCAAAGTGTTCTCTGGTATGTGTTTTGACAGATCAAATATTAGCCTAACCTCCCTGCTGAAACTTTAGGATTTCTCAACTAAAAGTTTTGAAAGGCACATATAGAATGGTATTATGAGCACAAATGAGTTCTAAAGTGATTATTATCTATTGTATAAGGTCTCATAGGACAAGAATCTTGAATTAGATTGTTTCTTAATACGTGTCACGATATGCACAGTTTGGAATTTCACATTAGCTAGGAAACGTAGGAAAAAGGAAGTGGAAGAAGAAATAATAATTGTTGACAAAAAGAAAAATGTAACAGGTGAGCATCCTTGAACTGCCTGGATACCTGGAGGCCTTCATATATGGATTTGCAGCAACTACAACACAGGGAAGTACTCTTCCCATCCCTCAATCCCCAGACCTGTATCAGCAGCCTCTTCTGGTTTTTCCACCAAAACAAAAGCAAAAACGATCCTGTATTGGTTAGATTGCTTGAAAAAGAGACAGAAAGCTAGCAAGGTAAGCTCACTAGTAAACTGGCAGCTACTTGACTAAGACTACTGAACTTTCTACAACACTCTACCATATTATACTTCATAGGCACCTTAATTTAAGATTCATCTGAGTGCTACGGCTGCATGGGAAAATAATGATGATTTATTCAAACACACACTATTTGTAATCCTTTGTTCTCTATTTCCTACACATTTAATTACCACAGGATAAATCTGATTTCCCCTCTTGGAAAATATCTCTTTTGTTTTCTTTTAATTTTCCTTTCCTTCATGTTACGTTTGACAAAGTTCTAAGAGACAAGCAAGATAAATGAGAACTGAGGGTGGCAGAATGCACAGAACCAAAAATAACAAATTAAGGATGGAGGAAAATACCACAGAGCTGGCTTCCAGATGACGCAAGGCACATACAGCAAATAGAGCTATAAATTATAAGAAGTGCCCTGTACTTATGTTTAATTCAATAACAAATACTTCTTCACGTAAAAATAACTTATTTTCATTCTGAGAAGGAAAGACCTAAATTTAAATTATATTTCACAGTCTAAGTGGGGAAGAAGCCTGTCAGCTCTGCCTACATCCACCCCACTGATCTCATATGTTTGCATCATATGTTTTGAAATACAGGGAGAAGGGAGCTGCTTCACCTTGCTAATGATGGAGAGGGGCAGGGAGGGAGGTTTGAAAAACCTTTCAGAGGAGAAAACATTTCACGGTCATAGGTCTGAGGAATGATAATTACTGGCACATTTGATGGGAAGCAATCGAATGTGACTGAGAGAAATGCTCCCATTTTAAGGTAATTAATATTTTGATCCAGAGAGAAGTAAAAACTGGCTTTTGCCTGCTATTTGCTTGTCATGTATGAGATGGAGATGGAGGAGGGTGCTGCTCTATGGAAGCTGTTTCCATATAGCCCAATTCAAAGCCTGCTTGTGCTCCCAAAGAAGACTTGTTTCCTATCCCACGTGGAGCCCCCAGGACTACAGTGTTAGATTTGGCAGCAGGAAGGACAAGAGACTTACATGAAACACGTGGCCTTCCTAAGATGCCTTTTGTCTCCAGGAAAGATAATCTCCCCTCACTTTCTTATCCTAACATGGTGGAGACAAGAGAATAAATGGAGAGGGAGAGAGAGAGAGAGGGAGAGAGAGAGAGGGAGAGAGAGAGAGGGAGAGAGAGAGAGAGAGAGAGAGAGAGAGAGAGAGAGAGAGAGAGAGAGAGAGAGAGAGAGAGAGAGAGAGAAGGCTCCAGATACCCTCTTACTGCATGGTTTCTCCTGTTGTACAAATACGCAAGGCCAGACCATACCTTCTCAAGAGCTTATCCTGGGCCCAGGTAATCAGCATACAATACATGCATTTTTTAAATGTTGACTAGGTGTCAAGCCCCTGTACTATGCTCTGGCATTACAACAACAAAAAATAACAAAAATAAAAAATATTTTTAAAATAAAAAATAACAAAAATTACCCAAAAACAATAATAAAAATTATAATAATAAAAAACAAAACCCTGACCTCAAACAACTTACATATTCTATAAAGGGAGATGAAATATTGATAAAGATAACTACATACATAGATATACATGTTTATATGTATTTATATACACATACACATATAAATTAAGTCCAAAAGAGAATATTAGTACATTTTTTAATGGTGGGGGTAATTGATCTAGGTTTTTTTGAGGTTCGTTAAAGAGTTAGCTCACTCAAAGACAACTTGCCTTTTTTGAAGGTTGAGGCTAGGCAAGGAGAGATGGACTGTCAAGGTTCCCTTTCATCTCTTAGACACAGGAAGATGGTATAGTAGATAGGCTGCTGGCTCTGGATTCAGGAAAACTTCATTTCAAATCTAGCTTTAGATACTTCCTAGCTGTTTGGCCCTGGGCAAGTCACTTAACTCAGTTTGCCTCAGTTTGCTCATCTGTCAAATGAGGAGGAGAAGGAAATGGCAAACCATTGCGGTATTTTTGTCAAGAAAACCCTAAATGGGATTTTGATGTTAAAGGATCACTCTACTGTGAATATGAATAACATGGAAATAGATTTTGAACAACGATACATGTACAACCCAGTGAAATTGCTTGTCAGCTCCAGGAGGGGAAGGAAAAGAGGGGGAGTAGAATCATGAATCATGTAACCATGGGAAAATATTCTAAATTAAAAAAATCCAAATGGGGTCACAAAGAGTCAGACAGGACTAAAATGACTGAACAACAACAATAACTTCCCCCTCACCACCCTACACATCTACTTTAGGGTAATACTTACTCACCCAATTCATTCTAATCCAAACCAACAAGTTTTTATTAAAACCCTACTATGTGCTAGTCACTTGAGAAACAAAAGTATTTTCCTTTCAAGAATCTTATAATCTACTAAGGAGATACAGATAAATAAATTACTATAAACACAATAATTTGAGAATCAAGAGTTCTAACCATTAGAGGAACTAAAAGGGTTTTTGGTAGGACTTGGCACATGAACTGAGTCTTGAAGAAAGACAGGAACTCTGAAATATGGAGGCAAGGAAAGAGCACATTCTAGGCACAAAGGACCAGCCTATGCAAAGACAGATGGAATGCCACATACCAGGAAGAGCAAGTAGGACAGTTTGCAAGGAACATATAATGTTTAAAAGGTAGTGATATACAATAAGTCTGGAAAAGTAGGCCAGAGCCAGATTATAAAAAATGCTTAAAATGTCAAAAAGGAGCCTACATCTTTACTTAGAGATAATAGGAAGAAACTGAAGATTTTTGAGCAGGGGTATGCAATGCTTTTAGAAATTTCAGAACTTCAGACAAAGAGAACATTTTTTGTTTGTTTTTAATACTGGGCAGGGATACAGAGCTGTAAAAAAATAATCCCAGGCAGTAATGAGGTCAGGGCCTTGCCTTAGCCTTTTTCCCCCCCAAATAAGACTGATCAGTAATGGGAAAGGCTGGAGACTGAAAGCTCTCTTTTCCCCTCTTCAGAGACTTAATCTCTATTCATTCCATTTGAATTCCTTGGATCAAACCCTCCTGATATTCAGTCCAGTCACTGCTAATCCTAATTAGTACATCCACAATGTCTATAGCATGGAGGTGGAGCCAAGGTGGCAAAGTGGCAAGGACTGGTGAGGCCAAGTTCTCCTCTACAAATCTCCCCTAAAAAGATCTAGAAAAGACACCAAACTGAATCCTAATGAGGAAATCCAGAAAAGTTACAGAGAGCCCTTTGTTCAGTCCAGCTTGGCATAGGAAGATAGAAATAGAGATCTGCTGACCCTGGGATATGGAATAACTGAAACTCGGGGAGGGAAAGAGATCATAGAGGAAAAGACTTGTACAAAAATATTTATAGCCTCACTCTTTGCAGTGGCAAAAAACTGGAAAATGAGGGTATGCCCTTCAATTGGGGAATGGCTGAACAAATTGTGGTATCTGTTGGTGATGGAATACTATTGTGCTCAAAGGAATAATGAACTGGAGGAGTTCCAGGTGAACTGGAAAGACTTCCAGGACTTGATGCAGAGTGAAAAGAGCAGAACCAGAAGAACATTATACACAGAGACTGATACACTGTGGTACAATCAAATGTAATGGACTTCTGTACTAGCAGCAATGCAATGATCCAGAATAATTCTGAGGGACTTATGAGAAAGATACTATTCACCTCTAGAGAAAGAATTGTGGGAGGAGAAACACAGAAGAAAAACAACAGCTTGAATACATGGGTTGATGAGGACAGGATTTGGGATGTAGATCACCCTAATTAAAATATCAATAATATGGAAATAGGTCTTGATCAATGACACATGTAAAACCTAATGGAAATGCTTGTCAGCTATGGTGGTTGGGTGGTGGTTTGTGTGGTGGGAGGGAGGATAAAGAACATAAATCATGTAACTATGGAAAAATTTTTTAAAAATTAAAAAAAAACTGGGGGGGGGGTAGATAGGGAAACACTATGCACCATGGCAAGACCAGGGCATGGCTGAGGGAAAAGGTTTAATTTAGTAGCTTTGTTGCCCACTATAGTTCCAGATCACAGACTCTGCCTGCACACTATTGGGGAAGTGTAGAAGGGAACAGCATTTCCAGGTGGGAAGATTCTGGGCAGTGTTCCAAGAAAGGAGATCTGAAGCATATCAGTGGCAGTAACAGACCCCAAGCTCAGATCAAGATAGCATTTCCAACACCTATTCCAGCCTAGAGTAGAATAACCAGGACAGGGATCCCAGACCAAAGGGAGGCCTATATTCTTGCCACTTTGAACTAATAGAGCTTCTCAGATGACTGATGGGGGAAGAATTCAGGAGCAGTCTATAGTTGCTCCAACCCAAATCCAGGTCAGGAAATTACAGAACTCAGACCAGATTTTGTCCTGAATCAGACCACTCTGGAAGAAATGAAGGCTTGTAGGCTCCTAGCCTGTCTTGAAAATCTGAAATAACACAACATTCAATATCCCAAGAGGTAAGAGGACCAGTCCAGACCTTTCCTCCAAAAGTGCTATAGAACTTATGCCTAACATCAAGTCCAAAATCAGGAAAGAGACTGGAAGAACGAGCAAAAAATAAAAGAAAATCCCTCAACAAAAAGTTATTATGGTGGCAGGAAAATTCAAGACACAAATGCAGAAGAAAATAACTCCAAAACATCTACAATCAATACCTCAGAGATGAACAGTCTGGGCAAAAATTAGACTGTAATGAACTGTATGAACTGCATGTTCTGTAATGAACTGTATCAACTGCATGAACTGTAAAAAGAGTTTTAAAATGTTCTTATAAATGAAATGAGAGAGCTAGGGAAAAAATATTGAAAAAGAAATGAGAGCTATGGAAGAAAGAATTACAAAGGGAGTTAATAGCTTGACAAGGTACTAAACCTTGACCAAACAACAAACTCCCTGAAAATGGAACAAATAGAAACATTTTGGCTTTAAGTCAACAAGAAATACAAAAAACAAAATGAAAAGACTAAAGAATAGAATATATAAAGTACCTTATAACAAAAAGACCTGACCTGCAAAAAAGATTGAAGAGAAAATTTGAAGACTCATCAGATTATCTGCATACTATAACCAAAAAGAAGTCAATTTAATTTCAAGAAATCTTAAAATTGTCCAAATTTCTTTTTTTCTTTTATTCTTAACAATATTTCATTTCCCCCATTTACATGTAAAACAATTCTTAATATTTAAAAAAATTTTTTTGAGTTCCAAATTCTCACCCACCCTCCCTCTTATATCCCCCTCTAAGATGGTAAGCAATCTGATATAGATTTTACATGTGTGATCATGTTAAACCTTTTTTTTGAATATCAGTAATTTTGTAGAAGAGATCTCAAACAAACAAAAAAGAAAGTGAAGTATCATATGTTTTTGGTCTGCATTCAGGCTCCATTAGTTCTTTCTCTGGAGACAGTATTTTTCATTATGAGTTTTGTGATTGACTTGGATGACTATATTACTGAGAATAGCTAGGTTCATTCATAGTTGTTTATCACACAATTTTGTTCTTACTGTGTGCAATGTCCTGGTTTTGTTCACTTTACTTTGCATCAGTTCCTGTAAGACTTTCCAGGTTTTTCTGAAATCATCTCGCTCAGCATTTCTTATACCACAATAGTATTCCATTAAAACACATACCATAACTTGTTCAGCCATTTCCCAATTGATTGTCCATGTTTCTTAAAACCAGAAAAGCAATAGAAACACAAAGGCTCTACCAGTCACTTCCCAAAATAAATCCTGCAATGAAAACTTTCAGGGACATCATAGCCAGAATTCCAAGTTTCCAGGTCAAAGAAAAGTAATCTAAGCATCCAGAAGGAAAGAACTGAAATTTAAGAACTGAAGTGGCTTCTCAAGTCAGAATTCTGAATTAAGGAACCATAGTCAGGATCACACACAATTTAGCAGCCTGATCACTATTTCAGAGAAGAGAACTTGGAACACAATATTCCAGAAGGTAAAAGATATGGATTTATAGCAAAGAATAACTTACCAAGCAAAACTGAGTATAATATTATAAAAGGGAAAAAGTATGATTGAAATAGAAGACTTCCAAGTATTCCTGCCAAAAAAAGCAAAACTGGGTAGAAATTTTTAAGGTCAAACACAGGAATGAAGTAAAACATAATAAAAAATGAATAATCAACAATAACAGACTAAACAAGAGTAAATTGTTTACATTACTCTAAACCATATTATCATCAAAGGTCATAGGAGAAGACCAATTAGACAAGCCTGGTACGGATTCTTTTTTTTTTTAAATTAATTAATTAATTAATTGATTAAGATTTTTTCTCCATAGTTACAAGATTCATGTTCTTTCCCTTCCTCCCCCTCCTGGAGGTGACAAGCAATTCTGCTGGGTTATATGTGTATCATTGTTCAAAACCTATTTCCATATTATTAATATTTGCAATAGATTGATCATTTAAAGCCAAAATCCCCAATCATGTACCCATCAAACCATGTGATCAGTCATGTTTTTCTTCTGCATTTTTTACTCCCACGATTCTTTCTCTGGATGTGGATAACATTCTTTCTCCTAGGTCCCTAGAGATTGTTCTGGATCATTGCATTGCTACTGGTAAAGAAGCCCATTACATTTGATTGTGCCACGATGTTTCATTTTCTGTGTATAACGTTCTTCTGGTTCTGCTTCTTTCACTCTGCATCAATTCCTGGAGGTCTTTCCAGGTCACATGGAAATCCTCCAGTTCATATTTCCTTTCAGCACAATAATATTCCAACACCATCAGATATCACAATTGTTTAGCCGTGCCTCAACTGATGGACACTCCCTCATTTTCCAATTTTTTGCCACAATAAAAAGCACAGCTATAAATATTTTTGTACAAGTATTTTTTCCTTAATATCTCTTTGGGGTACAAACCCACCAGTGGTATGGCTGGATCAAAGGGTATGCAGTCTTTTAAAGCCCTTTGGGTATAGTTCCCGGTACTTATTCTTTTATGTCTTTATGAAAAAAATTTATTTAAAAATATTTAGGAAAAAATCGAAAAAGAGAGGAAGATAAATGTCCTGGAGGGGGCATGGGGAAAAAGGATAGTAAGAGAAAATTATCTCACATACAAAGGTACACAAATAGACATCTAATATAAAGAATGAGGTAGAGGGAGCAACAGACACTTGAACCTCACTCATCTGAACTGGTCAAAAGAATGAAGAATATGTGTATAAATAGAGTGGGTTACAGAAAATTATTTCACCTAACGGGGAACTAGGAAGAAAAGAAGAGAAGGGAGGAAGAAGAAAGAGAATAAGAGAGGGATTAGACATATACAAAAGAAACTCAGTGGATACACAGAAATATTTATAGTTTGTTGAGGTAGCAAAGAATTGGTATCAAAAGGAGAATAGATGAACAAGTTATGCTCTATAAATGCAATGGAATATTATTGTACTTACCTCTTAGAACAATGAACAGAAGCTAAATTATAAAACACTCTAGCCACCTAATAATAGAGAGGTGAGTGGCTCAGAATGCAGAATGAGAGTTTGTTATGGTTTTGTTTTACAGTCTCAAAAATTCTCATTTCTTAAAACCATCTATAGCATAATTTGTTGTTTCTTTGTAGTAGAAATACACTTGCACTTTTAAATAAATAAATAGTTTTTCATTCCAACCTATCCCATTTCTTCCTATTCCCATCTCTTATTGGTCCTGTGGTCTTTAATTAGTCATATTGTCTTTTTTTTTAAAACCCTTACCCTTGGTATCAGTTCTCAGACAGAAGAGCAGAAAGGGCTAGGTAATAAGGACTAAGTGACTAGCCTGGGGTCACACAGTTAGAAAATGTTTGAGATCAAATTTTAACCCAGATCCTCCTTACTCCAGGCCTGGTGATCTATCCACTGTGCAACCCAGCTACCCCCATTTTCATTGTCTTTAAAGAGAGCAATGACTCTTTTGTGTCTTCTCTATCCAAATGACAGTGCAATGTTCTAAAGATTACCATGGGAGCAAATTAGATATTCCTCTTACTATTACAAGAGATTCTAATAAAATAAACTCATTCTTTTTTTTTTTGTTCATAAATTGTTCGACTCATGTGACTCTTACCTTAAGCAATTATGTAGATATGTTCATTAGTCATGCAAAAGTATTTGATGTACCCAAGGAGGTGCTGGAGCCCCCTTCCATAAAAGTCCAATTGTTAAATTTTCAGTGTGAGCATTTACACCTTAGAAATCAACAAACACAAATCAAGATTTGATTTATTGTTTACTGATTGTCTAAATTTAAGAAAGTGATGGAGAAAATATTAACATTGCATACTAAACTTAAAAGAATTTCAAGTATATTTCTTTTTAAAGGGACAGTTGTTAAACATTTATCAGTATGCCACTGGATGCATCTAAGAAGAAGTCCTAGCTTACCTTCTTTCATACACATATGGAATTCCAGCTGTCATAAATACAAAATTTTATTCAGTTCAGCATTTATTTTTTATCACAACCACAGGCAATCCATCAACCTGCATTAATTAATGGATTGCCATGTGTCAAGCACCGTGCTAGGTGCTGGGAATATAAAAAGAAAAGAAGGAAGGAAGGAAGGAAGGAAGGAAGGAAGGAAGGAAGGAAGGAAGGAAGGAAGGAAGGAAAGAAGGAAGGAAGGAAGGAAAGAAGGAAGAAAGGGAGAGAGGGAGGAAGGGAGGAAAAAGATAAGAGAGGGCAGAAGAATTCCTACTCTCAAGGAGGCTATAATATACATAATACAATAACATGCATGTGCAGATTACTGAGTACAAAGGCCAAAGAATTGCATTTTATTCACTTTTGGAGTAGCTTTTCTGATCTCTGTTTTGCCTCTTCTGGTCTTAGTATAGAATGAAAAAAATTTCTTTAGAACAATTTTCTAGTCCCTCAGTTAAAGATCAATCTTTGATCTTCCAAAAATCTTCTCATTCACATCTCAGTGATTTCAGACTACTATGGACTAGCATCACCTTTCATCCCCTCTGCTGTCTGGGGATTTTAGAAACCAAAACAGGCAGGTATCCCAACCTCTATGATTCTTATTCATTTACTCAAAAGCACCAGAGCACTAGATAGTTTTAAGCAATGCCACTTTCTATCTCTGAATAAGGGAAATAAAATAGTTAGTGGCAGTACCTACAACCCCCAATGTAAAAAAAGAGAATAGGATTGCAATTGTGGCAGGAAGAGAAGAACATGCTCAAGAAGAAAAACAGATAAATAAATGATTATGGTTCTGATGGAGCTATTTCGAATTTCATTGCCTAAGAAGATAGGAAGAGTAGGAACTGGTACATAACTAATACAGGTATATGCAAATGATTGCGTGAATGAGATGTACATGACTCCCCAGAGACCCTTTCAGATAGTAGTGTTCTTAAGCAATCTCATAGGGTAGTCTAGTGTTTGCCACTGAAGACTGGCTGAAAATCTCTGATTTAGCTGTGCCTGGCAATTCTCTTCCTCATGAGGTCTATTAAAAGAGAAGGATGGAAAATAAAACCAGAAAGCAAAAACTGAAAGAAAAAGCTAAAACGAACCATAAAAGTGGGTGATTTACATTCATGGGAGAATCTATGGGATCTCCACATTCTGCCTACTTGGAATGCCAGCCCTGGAGTGCCAGGATCCTGTCCTTTACACAGACTATACAGCCCCAGGTGTGCTATAAGCCCTCGAAAAGGAGTCAATGTTATCACTGCGAATTGGAAGCTAGATATGAACTTCTCAGCTCACATCTGTGTGAATTTTGTCTTCCCTTACCCATTTTGGCCAGCTTGGTCTATAAATCAGAAGCTTGTAGTTTATTGAAAACTCTGCTCCTGGGGCAGCTGGGTAGCTCAGTGGAGTGAGAGTCAGGCCTAGAGACAGGAGGTCCTAGGTTCAAACCCAGCCTCAGCCACTTCCCAGCTGTGTGACCCTGGGCAAGTCACCTGACCCCCATTGCCCACCCTTACCACTCTTCCACCTATGAGACAATATACCGAAATTAAGGGTTTAAAACAAAACAAAAAAAAAAAGCAAAAAAAAAAAAAAAAAAAAAAAAAAAAACTCTGCTCCTGCCTAGTTTTCCCCCTTCTTCCCGCCTCCCCAGACCACTAAATTCAATTCAATAAGCATTTATTAAGTGGCCATTATGGAAAAAGCATTGTTAGGCCTTAAGGATAGAAGGACTGAATCAGGGCATGACCTCTCAAAGATCTTACATTCTATGGATTTGCTCCTGGTAGTAGCAGAGACTGGGGCTAACATAGCACTTTCAAGAACCTGTACTTCCAAATTTTTGTTATGGGTAGGTGTGGATCAGGAAAGGCCTCATTTGGGAGGTGGCATCAGAACTACTTATGAAAGGAACTAGGTTTCTCTGAACCCACTCCTTTCTTCATTTCCTATGGCACAGTATTATTCCAGTATATTCATATACCATAATTTGTCTATCCCTTCCCCACCCCCGCACCAACCCCTTAGTTTCCAGTTCTTTTTCCATCACCAAACAATAGCTATCGGTAATTTTGTATGCATGGGTCCTTTTCCTGTTTCATTGATACCTTTGGATATTAGTGCCTCCCAACAATGAATCAATGGGCTCAAGAGGCAGAATGAGACATAATTTTTTTGTATATAAACAATATGGAAGTTTGGTTTGCTTAACTATATAAGTTTGTTAGAAAGGGCTTCTTTTTTTATTTTAAATTGGTGATGGGTTGGAGGGAAAGAAAATAAAATATTTGTTACTTTAAAAATAAACTAAGGGGGCAGCTGGGTAGCTCAGTGGAGTGAGAGTCAGGCCTAGAGACAAGAGGTCTTAGGTTCAAACCCGGCCTCAGCCACTTCCCAGCTGTGTGACCCTGGGCAAGTCACTTGACCCCCATTGCCCACCCTTACCAATCTTCCACCTATGAGACAATACACTGAAGTACAAGGGTTAAAAAAAAAAATAAAAAAATAAACTAAGATGTATAAAAGGAAAGTAGTTGGGGATTCTTGGGTGTAGAAGTGAGGAGAAAGTTAAATCCAGACATGAAAAATCACCAATGCAAAGGCATAAAGACAGACATGGGAGATGGAATACATTTTGGCTAGAAGAGAAAATGCATAAAGGGAAGTCATATGAATCAAATCTAGAAAGGCAAGGGGGTTATCAGACTGAAGGACCTAAAATGCCAGGGGCAATTGTGTTTGTTTGTTTTTCCTAGAAACAATAAGAATCCATGATGATTTTTCTGTTAGTGACTAGGTTGACATAGTCCAATCTGCCCTCTTTTTTCATCATCTTGGCAGTTAGATGGAAAATGGATGGAGAGGAGAAAGAACTGTAATCAGGGAGACCAATTAAGAGACCATTGCAAATTGCCACTTTTCAGGGTCTTCAAGATCAGATTGACAATGTTATGAAAGAAGACTTACCTAAACCTTTTAAAAATCAAAATATGATTAAATTAGGGAAAGGGCTGCCTTTCTGGTATCTGTGCAACTCCATCTTGTTTGGAGTACAAGTGTTTACAATCTGCTAAACTCACAGCAGAAGCCAAACACTGCCAAAGTTGTGCCAGTCACTAGTTATGAAAGGAGGTTGTGGAATCTCCCACTGGGGTGATATTTACAAATAGGATAAATAAGCTGAGAATTCAAGTCAGGTTTGCCTAATTCCTGGCTTCTTTAAACACAATTTCTGCCTTGGAGGCACAGGGCTGGACAAAATTGTCCAGCATTCTTCCACTCAAAGACTGCCATTGGCTCTCCCTCCACCTTCCTTACTCATGTTCCCACTCATCCTCACCATCTCTTCCTTCTCCCCTTCCCCATCATTACCATAGACACCTTCTCCCAATTTCTCTACCTGTGCCAGTACTATTTTTTTTCTTTTTTCCCACCTCTTCTTTCTCCTCTTACCACTTCCTCCTTTCTCTGTCTTCCCTAACATACTCCTCTCTTCCACCTTCTGCCTCTACCTCCTCCTTCCCATAACACTTCATTCTCTTACTTTTTTAAACCACCTCCTCTTTCTCCTCCACCAATGCTGCCTCCTTTTCCTACTCCCCATTGTCTTATTCTTCCTCCTCCTCCTTCTCCTCCTCCTCCTTCTTCTTTTCTTCTCAATCTCACCCTAGGAGTTACTGTCTAAATAATGGAACAAACTCTCCTGGATATGTTTTGTGACATATGGATTCCACAGGCACACCATGGTAATACAGCAAGTCTGGCTGTTATCTCCTGGTGTCTGCAATCTGCTAATCTCCCATTCCCCCCTGACAGGCCTGGTGCTGTTTTCACAGCTGCTCTGAAGAGAAAGCATGGACTAGTTGATTTTAGGAGAAAACTAAGTGATTGTAAAATGACAAAGAGTATGACACTTTCCCCAAGTGATTCAGAGGTATAAGACTTTCTTGCACCCTGCTTATCTTTCATGGATCATTTTAACTGTCCATCTAAACTTTGTCTTTCACTCATTCATTTAAAGCCTTTTAAAATTTTAACTAGGTAATGAATCCTGATCTAAAATTCCAAAAGCTTTGGAGGATGTTATTCCATTTTTCTGGGTGTTAGTTTGCTCTTCTGCCAAATGGGCAGAAGAATCTCTGCTCCCCACTTTCACCCTCTTTTATTTCATTAGGGTATGGGGTAGATAAGTGAAAAGACAGATGACCATGATGAGGCCAAAGATTTATAAATGTATAGTTTTTTTTGGGGGGGGGTTGGCTCTGTGGAATATGTCATCATTAGAGAAGTAACTTGAGGATAGATAAGACATTTCAGGAAAGTTTTCCTGCTTTCCTAGAAAATGCTGATGTGTAGATAACCCTACATAGGGTGGTAGGTAACGATGACAGAATTCACAGATGGTACTATGGGGGATTTTGGGTGCCGTCACAGGGGAATGTGGCATCAGAGTTTCTCTTGACTTGAAACTTGCCAAAAGACTATCTTCTGAAGAAAATTAAACTCTAGAACTCAAGGGTGTGGTTTAGCCTCCCTCTGAGTGATCTGTCTCCTCAAATAGCTGAGCAGCTTTGATGGGGAGCAGAAAAATCCCCCTGACTCTTAACTGAATTGACCTTAAACAGCTGTAGTTTCCAAAAGCAGCAGGGACAGAATGCATGGCACCTGTTTATAGTGTGTTTAACTATTAGCCATGTTAATTCAGGAAATCGGGAAGAAATAAACCAATTAAATGTGACAAATTGAACCACATGTCATCTTTGGCCAGGAGAGGAATATGGAAGAAAATGATCTTTCTATCGCTATCCCTCTTTATGGGTTTAGGAAATGAAGGAGATCCCTCATTTCAATAAGTTATCAGCACCCAACAGATCACAAGATTAATGGATGGAAGATACTTGAGATATCATCTAGTCTAAGATAAGGAAATTAAAACCCAAAGGGGTTGTGACTAGCCCAAAATCACATAAGTTGGGATTTGAAGAATGTAAGTTCTTTAAGAACCAAAACTGTTTTAGTTTGATCATTATATCTCCATTTCTTAGCATAGTGCCTTACACTTAGTTGGAATTTATTTATTAGTGCTTATTGAATTTAATTTAACCAAGGCCTCTGACTCTTAACTCTAGTGTGCCAAACTCATTGAAAGTACAAACTAAAAACAAGATAGGTGTTGGGAGAAAGGGAACTTCAAATATGCAACACAAGTTGAGTGTTGAATAGTAAAATAATTTTAAAAATTACTAGTTCAACAATTGTAGAAAACAATTTAGAATTATGAGAGAAAGGGGAATAAACCAATCATAATCATTCATATCCTTTTCCTAGCAATCTCACTAATGAGTCTTACTGACCTTAAGAAGAACAAAGACAAAAAGAAAGATCCCATAGAGCTAGGTCATCAATTAGTATGAATAATGAATCTGGGAAGTGGTTACATATATTTAGATTTGCATTATTTGAAGTTATAATTATATAAAATATAGTAATTGGTTCCAGCTCAGTGGAAATATGCAGTGTGAATTTGAAAAATGAGACAAATTTACAGGATTTATTATTCATACTGATCAAGACCTAATTGCAAATAACAACATATTCATACCAGCATTTTTGTTTGTGGCAAAGAAGGAGAAACATGGCAGCTCTTATATAGGTTACTGAATGGCCAAGCAAACTGGGATATATGAGTGGTGCAGAATATTATTGCAAAGTAGGAAATGATGAACCTCAAGGATTAAAAGAAAAGAAACAGAAAGACTTATATGAAATGATACAAAGTAAAGAAGGCAAAGTCAGGATAACAATATACAGCATGACTACAAAAATATAAATAAAAAAACTGTAAAAAGGAAACTGAATTCTGAGTAATTTTCATGCTTAATCTTTACTGTGGAAAACAAAATAAAACATAGTTCCTTCCTTTTATCAATGAACGATTTAATCTATTCGTACAGAATGTTGCAAACATTGTTAGAAGTGTGCTCAGTGCATTGTTGTCTTGGGGTTATTTGTTACAATAATAACAGCTAATATTTATATAGAGCTTTAAGACTTCCTAAGTGTTTATATATAGTATCTCTTGTTCTTTCAACAAACTTGTGAAATTGGTAGTATTCCCCCCACCCCTTTACGACTGAGGAAACTGAGATTTAAGAGGTTAAGTAATATGCCCAGGATCACATAGCTTGTAATTGCAAGAGGCAGGATTTGAATTTAGACCTTTTGGATTTCAGCACATTGTCCATTGTGCCACCTAGTGACCAAAGGAGAGTTCACCCTTGGGTAGGTAGATGGAGAACTATATCCATAAATAACTATTATAGAAAAGTCATCAACATATTTTTAAAACAAAACAAAACAAAACAACAACAACAACAACAAAAACTGAGATTTTGTTCCTATTTGCACCAGGAAACTGAAGAATGCTAAGTATAACATCACAGGTCTGGAAGGTCTGGACACTAAAATTAAGAGTACATGAATGTGATGAAATACAGTGGTTCAGGAAGAAATTGAAAAAGGAACGTTTTCAAAAGAATCTTATATGACTTTTATGAACAGATGCAAAATGAAATGAATATCTAGATTATAGAGAACAACTTATATAATGCCACCCTTGAATGCACAACTTTGAAAGACTTAAGAACTCTGATCTACAACCACAATTTGAAAAGAATGATAATGAATCATATTATTTATTATCTTCTTATAGATGTAAAGGGTTTGCAAAGCACTTTTCAAATATTATCTCATTTGATTTCAAGAACGATCCTGAGATGTAAATGCTATTATTATCTTCATCTTACAAAACAGGAAAGTGAGGCTGACAGAGATTGCCTTGCTCAGGGTAATAGCTCATAAATACAAGAAGCAGGAAATAAATTCAGGTCTTCCTGACTGACTCCACATCCAGGCCTCTGTCTATTGTGCTACCTAGCTAATGACAATCTCAAGGTAAAGAATAATATGGATAGATGGATAGGTGAATAGATGGATGCGACCTGGCCAACAAGGAAAATTTTTCTGATGGACCATACGTATTTGTTAAAAGTTGTCCTTCTTTCCCTACTATAGGGTGAAGGAAGGTAGGATAGGGAGATTTTGTTATTATTGTTGTTGTTAGCTGGAATTAAATTAAATTAAAAATACTGAAGCTTTACATCTGATGGAGGTGGAGATTATAATAAATAAAGTGGATATATACTACTGCAAAGGTAAATGGGGATGTGACTTATGGGGTTGTAGCATTCTCCATCATTTAATAAGACTGATTTTTCAAAGAAAGGGGCAAGACTGAATAATTCTAGCAATAGATTTCCTTTTGCTTGTTGTTTAGTCATTTCAGTCATATCTGTCTTTTTGTAACCCAATTTGGGATTTTTTTTTGGCAAAGTTACTGGAGTGGTTTGCCATTTCCCACTCTAGTTTTTTTTTTTTTTTTTTTTTTTTTTTTTTTTTTTTTTTACAGATGAAGTACTGAGGTGATCAGTGTTAAATGACTTGGCCACGTTCATACAGGCAACATATGTCCAAGGCCAGATTTGAACTCAGAAAGATGAGTCTTTTTGACTCCAGGACCAGACACTATCCACTACACCACCTAACTTCCCCTTCCATTTTGTTAGCTGTCACTAACTGGATAGTTTAGATGCAATGGCTATAAAAGACTAAATAGTTTCTACAATGGATTTTCCATTTTTTTCTCTACCAAGGATGCTAGAGTCAGATGGGCTTTCCTGAGCTAAAGATATCCCAGAGGTATAAAATAAAGAAATCCACAAGAGAGTTCTTATATTTTTTGATAAAAATGTATTATTAATGGGTATTAAACACTAAACTAGTTTCCATACTGCTTATAGTCTATAGTAAAGAAAATTCAGATTAGAGAAAGATGAAAAGAAATAGAACAAAATGGTACCACTGGGTCCCTCATTTTCATTATTTTCAAATGATACTTAACTAAAACCTGATATTCATTTCTACTTTAGGGAAAATCTTTAAATCTTTTTGTATAAGATACTTCTAGGAGCCATAAAAAGGTTCCAGACCCATCCACAGTCTCTGGTAGCCAAGACTAGTCTCTTGTAGCTTTAGGTTTTAAAAGTCTTTCTGCAGTTTCTTTTGCTGCTCTCATTAATGGAAGCTTTTTCTGTTAGCCAATATTCCCCTCCTCTTAACTAGATAAGCCCTCAAACTGCTTTTTCTCCCCCCCCCATCCCCTATTTCTTGATTTTTTTCCACTTGTTGGTAAAAAACAACAACCAAAGAATATCATTTTGGTCCTTTTCAGCTGAGGAACATTTCACCCCACTATGAGAATATACCTACCATGGTGACTAAGTTACTAATGAATTGTGAAAACTCTTCAGTTCTCTCTTCTCACATTTTTTGAATGAGTCTTTAAAATTAGTCTTGAAATAATTTTCTTCATGGAAGCAAACCTCTCTGTAGATTTTTCTCCCCACTTGGAGGAATAACAACATAACAATCTGCTTTTTGGGGGGTGGGGGGGGTGAGGGTGGGGAGGGGGAATGGAAAAAGGTGGCTCTTTAAATTTAATAAGCCTTAGAATTAGAAAGGCAGTCTGAGGTCATCTAGATCAATGGTATCAAACTCTAATCCTTCATAAGTAGCTTTCCTGGCCACATACTGACTTAGTTTTAAAATGCAATGTGATCTATACTTTTATTTATATTTGTTAAATTTCCGATTGTATTTTAATTGGGTTTAGTGCACTCAAAATGAATAAAGGTCAGCAGTGTCTGTATGTGTGTAGGGGAGTGCTAAAGGAAGGCAGGCATGGAGAAGAAGGAGGGGGCGAGAGACAGACAGACACACAGACAGAAGAGACACAGAGAGAGAAGTGGGGAGAGACAGAAAGAGAGGGAGAGAGACAAAGACAGAGACGGAGAACTTGCCGACTGTTGCAAAAATTGCACGTTTTTGACATCCAGTTTAGTGCTCTTTTACAGATTTCTTAAATGTTGAATTAAAAATTTTCATGGAGCATCAATATAGCTCATTAAGCTTGCTTAGTAACTCTTTATGTAGTTCAAGATAGGGGATTAGGGCCAGGATAGGGATTAGACCTATGATGTCATTGTTAGGAGGGACCCTCAAATCAGGAAACTCCTACCAACAGAGGTCAGCACCTTTTCTGCTATTTGTGATCTTTTAAAGCACTGAGAGATCAAGGTTGTTGAGCAGAGACACATGGCCAGCATGTGTCACAGGTAAGACTTGAACCCTGGTCTTCCTAGCTATGGGTTTATAAGCAGCTAATCAGAAGCCACAATGGATTGAAGGCAGAATTGGGGGTAAGGAAGACCTCAATTCAAATCCTGCTTTAGACACTGGGGAAGTCGCTTAAACTTGTTTCAACTTTAGTTTCCTAATTTAAAAAAAAAGGAATAATAAGAGCAACTGATTTACAGGATTATTGTGAGCATCAATGAGATATGTGTGTGTATAATTATATTATTACACATACACAAACATATATATAAAGTTTTGCAAACAAATTAAAGACTATATAAATGCTAGCTATCATTATTAAAGCTAACTCTCCATTCACTTCATTTTTGTCTATTTAAATTAATCTATCAGATTAATTTCCATGCATAAAATATCAAAATAATTTTTCAGTCACTTTTTAAGCCCTCATCTTTCATTAAGATCTCTCCAATACTCTTAATTGTATCATGGTATTACATTATATTTGGAGGGGGAGTTGTAGGATTTCATTGACTAGCATCAAAGAGAGTTTTTTAGGTGCAATAAGAGATTAAATGATTTATCTGACATTGCATGGATGGTATGTGGCAGAAGAGAGACTCAGACCCAAGTTATCCTTACTCCTAGGTCAGTTTTGTAGTTGCCATACCAAATAGCCTTTTATTATAGTATATTCCATTATATTCTTATATCACAATATAACCATTCACCTATGATTTAAAATTTACAATGCTTATTCTGCGTGTTGTATATAATGCTTGTATCAGAATCTTTGAACGGATCGTTCGTTTTTGTTCTCTTAATCACGCATTTAGGGTATTATTTCCAAAAGCAGCCTTACAGGATTCCCAATGCTCTTAATACCATACCAGAATATTTCTGAATATGTAGCCTTGCTGCTTCTGGAAATTCTGCTTAGAGGCTTAGACTCAGGTGAATCTTCCCAACCAACTTTATGTTTTTCCTGTCCTGAAAGAAAGGCTGCATATCGTAGCAGACATTCATCTCAGGAAGGTGATATAGTCTGTTTCTCAAGTCAGGAATCATTTATGAATATCTCTAAGAGACAGTCTTGAGTCTCTGCTTTAACACTCCAGGGAAAGAAAGCTCACTCCTTTTCAAGGAAGTTCACTTCATTGTTAGGTTGCTCCAAAAGTTGGAAAAGTCAACTTTATATTGAATCATAGTTTGTATGCCTCCATCTTCCATCCATCTGTCCTCCTTCTAGGGTTTTGCCCAATACAAAAGGTCTTCTCCCTTATCTTCATGACAACACTTGGAATTCTTTAAATTCAAAATAAAAATAAAAACTATCAAGCAATTAGGTCTAATTCGCTGCTTCCCTTAATGGCTCACTTCAAGACTATTCTTTTCTAGGTTAAAAACAACTCCAGTTCTGAGTCATTCTTCATACGCCATAGTCCCCAGACTCTCTACCATTTTGGTTCCCCTCCTTGAAGGACCTCTCTAATTTTTTTAATGGTCTTCTTAATGCATGTTGCTACAATATTCTGAATAGGACTGACCATTATAGAGCAGTATGAGTATTATCTCCTTGGATCCAAATTCAGTACTTCTATCATGATGGCCAAAGTGTTAGATTTTTAGCTATTCTTTGAAATTAACATGTTGCAGACCATTAGGTGGCTCAGTGGATTAAGTGAGTCATGTCTAGAAACAGGAGGTCTTAGGTTTGAATCTGGCCCGAGGCATTTCCTAGCTGTGTGATCTTGGGCAAGTCACTTAACCCCCATTGGCTAGCCCTTAATATTCTTCTACCTTATAATCAATACATAGTACTGATTCTAAGATGGGAAGTAAGGGTTTAAAAACAAGAAACTAACATGTTGAAATTATTATGCGCTTTAATAAGTACAAACTATACGTAATAGAGGTTAATGGTTTCATATGAAATCCTCTTTTCTGTTTTTCTTTGTATTTGGAAATCTCACATTTAACAATATTTATCGAGTTCAAAATGACAGAAATAAAAATGATTCTTCCTTCACCCCAAAAAAAGATTATTAACATTTGCATCACATTGTTGGCACATATTGAGCTTATTATTATCTAAAAACCCCAGATCTTTTTCATATAGTTTGTTCTCTACCCAAATATTCCCAAACCTGTAGTGGCACAATTGATGTTTTTAATCTAAATACCAATTTTTTACCTTTATCCCTGTTAAACACTACCCTTAATCATCACATACCACCATAGGGGGCATCTCATTTGATCCTAACAACGTTCTGGTAGAATGTGTGCTATTTTACCCCTATTTTACCGATGAAGAAAAGTTAAGAGAAGTTAACTTACTCATGAAGGGTAGCTAGTCTGAGGCAGGAATTGAACTCAGGACTTCCTGACTGCAAGCCTCAACATTCTATCCACTATGATACCAACACTCAACTGAAGCCCACAAAGGGTCTCGACTCTGGCCCTACCTCATGGAGGAATAAGACAGCATGGAGGTGATTCTGGGTACTCAAAGTAACAGCAGTAGAGTATAAGCCCTAATAATCTCCAATGGCCAGCACATCAATTGACTCTATATTGGGCTGCCTAAGTAGTGATAGACTCACCACCTGAAGCCTGGCACCCTTTCCAGTCATGGAAACTGTATTAAATCATGAAAGGGTTTACTCTGTGTCAGCAAAGGGAATGACTAATTTATTGAAAACATAGATCCTTGAGTGATTATAATATTAAATTAAAGTATTTTGATTTATATGATAATAATGATAAGCATTTAGGTAGCACCTACTACATTGCTAGGCACTGTGCTGTGTTTTATAAATATGATCTCATTTGATTCTTGCAACAA
Organism: Gracilinanus agilis; assembly: GCF_016433145.1. Classification (NCBI taxonomy): domain Eukaryota; kingdom Metazoa; phylum Chordata; class Mammalia; order Didelphimorphia; family Didelphidae; genus Gracilinanus; species Gracilinanus agilis. The sequence continues at coordinate 332,910,629 of NC_058132.1, forward strand.
CCCTAGAAGGTAGTTATTATTATATCCCTATTTACATTTGAGGGAACTAAGGCAACAGTTTAAGAGACTTTGACCAAGATCATAGCCAGTAAGTGGTTTCAAACCACTGTTCTAACTTAAATTTTAAGTAGTCATACATTTCTAAGAGATTAAAATACTCCTTAAATGAGTTGATAAAAGTACTCATTTGGGTGAGAGTGCATAAGATCCTAGGTGCAGCAACTATAAGGAAGAAACTGTGGGAAAAAGCCCTAAGAAACATATGCTTGATTCTCTAGTCATGAAAAGTAATTTCCCATTTTACAAGCAAAGCAGTCAGAAGGGACCTTTGAGACAATTTAGCCCACTACCCTCTTTTTACAGAAGAAGTGAATGGGACCCAGAGTGGGGAAGGGACTTGTCCAAGGTGACAGAGCTAGGAACTGAGCTGAATCTACAACTCCCAAGACAAGTCTTTCCACTAAACTAGAGCCAACATTTATCAAACATCAAGGTTTGTGTTAGAAGTCTCCCTGATCCCTTTTGGCACTTTCCATTTTGACTTCTCTGGTTTGCTTTATTCTCTCCTCTCCCTGTAAAAATAAAAAAAGCAGTTGGAAGGGTTGAGAGATAGTAGTTGTCTGCAGGAGCTTGCTTCCCCTCTTGGTTTTTTTTTTTTTTTTTTTTTTTTTTAGGATCTAAAGAGGCCTACCTTCAAGTTAACATTTCAAAGCCTTGGGAAAGCTTTGCATGAAGCAGGGTCACCACTTCATTAGAAGGCAGGTTTCTGCTCCTTTTCCCCCAAACTAGACAATCCTTGAAGAAAGAGGGAAGGAAAAGGCATCAGGCCAGGCCAAGCCAAACATAATTCAGAAGATGATAATCAAATCATAATCTAAAATGAGAAAGGGAGGTGAATCAGAACAAAAGGAGATGGAAAGAAAAATAAGGAGGAAGTTACAGAAATTGGTACTTTCTATTCTGAGGCTTTCCTGGCTCCTAACAGGGTTTGAGATTAGTGTTGATAATAGCTTCACCATAGGATGAAGTGAAATCAATGGAACTAGGGCTGAAGCAGGATCCATTTATCTTCTTAGGTAGAAATAGAAGGTATGATTTTTAAAAAGACCAATTATACCAAATGCAGGTAATTGATGTGCACATGTAAAAAATCATTCAAGGAGGGCCAACTGCACACAACAGTATAATTTAAGACATTATTTTCATCAAGAGTTCCTTGTAACAATACCGACCCCAAGAGCACAGTTCAAGGGCTCTGTATGGTATCACCAGGAAGCCCTAGTTCTCATCTATGCCTCATTTTGCATAAGTAATTATTTGAAGGACAAGATCATGAAAAGTCCAGGCAGCAAATGTCAGCTGCTGACAGCAAGATGTTAGATTCTGAATACAGGGAGTATAAAATTTCATTTTGTCTTGATAGCCTCAGAACCTGCCATTGTATCTTGTGTATAGTCAATTAGAGAGTAAATCGGCATTTATTAAGCATTCTGTATTCTGGGTACTGTGCTAAGAAATGGAGAAATACAACGAAAAGCAAAAAAGCAGCCCCTGTTCTCAAGGAGCTCACAATCTAATGGGAGAGGGAACATACAAACAACTATGTACAAACAAGGTATAATCAAGATGAATTGGACATAATCAATAGAGGCGAGACACTAATATGAAGGGGTTTCAGAAAAGATTTCTCATGCAAGATGGGATTTTCACTGGGGCATAAAGAAAATCAATAAAATCAAGGAAGAGGAGATGAGGAGGTAGAATGTTGGAAGCATAAGGAGCAGCCAGAGAAAATGCCCAAACTCTGGAGAAGCACAAGGAATCGCAAGGACAGTATCACTGAAATGTTGAAGAAATGCTTGATAAATAACCATTGTATTAATTTAGATTAAAACCTCCATATCCCTCCTTGATCACAAAATCACAGATGATTTCTCTTATAAAATATCATTTTAGTCCCTCATTTTCCTTCTTTGAGAGATACAGGCAAATAAATGTCTATTTTAAAAGGAGATGGCATAGTACAGTGAAAAGGCACTAAATTTTGTATCAGAAGGACTGAACTCACCAGCTGTAAGACCTGAAACAAGTCACCTTTAGGCCTCTAGATTTCAATTTGTCTGCAAAATAAGAGGTATTTTTCTAGATCTAGATCTAGACTCTGACAGGGGGTCTAATTACTCATATATACAAGGAGTTAAATCAATTGTATAAAAAATCAAGCCACTCCCCAATTGAAAAATGGGCAAGAGACATGAATAGGCAATTCTCAGGCAAAGAAATCAAAAGTATCAATAAGCACATGAGAAAGTGTTCCAAATCTCTAATAATTAGAGAAATGCAAATCAAAACAACTCTGAGGTATCACCTCACACCTAGCAGATTGGCTAAAATGAAAGAAGGGGAGAGTAATGAATGCTGGAGGGGATGTGGCAAAATTGGGACATTAATGCATTGCTGGTGGAGTTGTGAACTGATCCAACCATTCTGGATGGCAATTTGGAACTATCCTCAATGGGCTATAAAAGACTGCCTGCCCTTTGATCCAGCCATAGCATTGTTGGATTTGTATCCCAAAGAGATCATAGATAAACAGACTTGTATGAAAATATTTATAGCTGTGCTTTTTGTGGTGGCAAAAACTGGAAAAGGAGGGTATGTCCTTCAATTGGGGAATGGCAGAACAAATTGTGGTATATGCTGGTGATGTAATATACTATTGTGCTAAAAGGAATAATAAACTAGAGGAGTTCCAGGTGAACTGGAAAGACCTCCAGGAACTGATGCAGAGCGAAAAGAGCAGAGCCAGAAGAACACTGTACACAGAGACTGATATACTATGGTAAAATCGAATGTAATGGACTTCTGTACCAGCAGAAAGCAATGACACAGGACAGCTCTGAGGGATTTATGGTAAAGATGCTACCCACATTCAGAGGAAGATCTGCAGGAGAGGAAACATATAAGAAAAACAAATGCTTGAACGCATGGGCTGAGGAGGACATGAGTGGGGATGTGGACTCGAAACTACCACACCAATGCAACTAACGACAATTTGGAAATAGGTCTTGAACAAGGACACATGTTAAAACCAGTGGAAATGTGCATCGGCTATGGGTGGGGGGAGAGCGGGGGGTGAAGGTGAAAGTAGGAGCTTGAATCATGTAACCATGTTAAAAATGAATATTAATAAATGATTAAAAATTTTAAAAATTGATAACTGAATTTCAATATAATTTACTTCCTTTGTTATCTTATTTTTATTTTATGGGTTTAAAAACATCATTTTGAGAAGGGGATCATGTATTTCATAAGACTTGACCAGAGAGTCTATAACAAAAATGGTTAAGATCTCTTGGACTAGAAGATCTCTAACATCTTTTCCATCCTTGAGGCTTATGATTCTTTGACCTGATCAATATTTGCCTTCTCTCATATAAGCAGTTTTCTTTATTTCCCTTGTTGCAGCCAACTTTTTACATGAGGGAACACGCATGAGGCATCTTTACTAGCACTACAGAAATTCCAGAGGTTTCATCCATCAGTCCTCAAAGAATACAGCTGTATCTGTACTGACCCAGCTGTCTCCAGAGAACTGACTATTTCTGGAAGAGAATCATTTGTGGAAGCCAGTGGGAAAATTAGCTCAAAGCAAATATTCTGGAAAGGCTGGACTATTGAGCCTGAGCCAAAGTTGGAGTCATAGGGTTTCTAGGGTAACACACAGATATCTATCCCCAAGTGCTTTCTTGTAGGTAAAAAATACTTGCACTCATTTCTCTTGGCTCTGACCCACAATATTTACATCTATGCCTTTATGTGCTGGAGAAGGACAAATTGCTATTTTGGACAAATGAATATTTTTCATCCCAGGAAAATAGTCAGTCTGGAACTAGGGCTCAAAAGTGGTTTTCATGTGGCAAGATTTAATTCCAACTCACTAACCATGACCACATGGAGTAGTCCTATCTGAGAGTTTTTTTTAATAACACTTTATTTTATTCCCTTATTACATGTAAAAACAATTAACATTCATTTTAAAAAATTCTTGAGTGACAAATTCTTTCCCTTCTTCTGTCTCTCCCTTCCTTACTGCCTCTCATCCCTCCCTACTCCCTGAAATAGTAAGCAATATGATATAGATTTTATAAATGTAATCATGTAAAACACTTTTCTATATTAGTCATTTTGTGGAAGAAATTTCAAATAAAAAACAGAAGATGAAAGAAAATGCAATATAGTATGTTTCAGTCTGGATTCAGACTCCATCAGTTCTTTCTTAGAGGACAGATGGCACTTTTCATGATGAGTCTCTGGGATTGTCATGGATCACTGCATTGCTGAAAATAACTAGGTCATTCACAATTGTTCATCAAGAAACATTGCTCTCAATGTGTCCAATGTTCTTCTGGTTCTTTTCACTTCAGTTCGCATCAGTTCATGTAAATCTTTCCATATTTTTCTGAAGTCATCCTGATTGTCATTTCTAATAGCACAATAGTATTCCATAATTATCATATGCACAACTTGTCCATTCATTCCCCAATTGATGGACAACCCTTCTGAGAGGCTTAAAACCTGTTTTCTAAAGCAGTGATTGATAGATAGAAATATAGATAGACAGACAGACAGAGAGGTAGACAGATAGGTAGGTAGAAAGAGAAGTAGTTATTCTTTTTAAGTCCCCATCTTTGTGTACCATTTTTATTTCTTTTCCCAGAAGGGTAGGTAGATAGATGATAGAAAGAAGGATAGAATATTTATTCATCACTATTTGCCAGGCTAAGCACTGGAGGAAGTTATATTACCTACTAGCCAGGGAAACCTGGAATGGGGGTCAGAAGATCAGGGAAATAAATTCCATTTATACCAATCCATGCCAACTATACCTGTGAGAAAGGAAAATCTTTACCACAGAGAACCCCAAAATGAATGGAAGCTAAGGACTTCACTCTGAAAGGCATGTATTTGATTGTAATTGACTACCAGTATTTTCTGTAATGTTTCTGGAGAAATCCATACCTTAAATTAACAACTTCAAGGGACCTTAAGCTCCCTCATTTTACTGATGATGAACCTGAGACACAGAGACATTAGGTGAATTGCCCGTGGTTATGAAGGTAAATAATACCTGTGACAGGATTGGAATCCAGGGCTTCCTAACTCCAGAACCAATGCTCTATCTACTGAACTATGCATATTATTATTAATATTATTGCTATTATTGCGACTATGTCACTGGGAACACTAGCCAAAGACCTATGTTCAGACTTTTCTACACAGAGAAGCTCATGACAAAATATTCTGGGATATGATTTTCTGTGTTCCTTCTTATAAGGAAGGGCTCACACCCACCAGAAGCCTCTGGGATCTACTTTCTAGTTACTTACACTTCTTGAATCCCTACAAAATGATTCAGGTCTAGCACCAAAAAACACTTTAAAGGCCTTTAAAAATCTCCTTTAGATGATAGTGTCTTCCTATACCCCAAATTTCCTATTTATCTTTTATATATACTTATATGTGTACATGTGGTCTCACTGAACCGTAACCTAGCACTTAGTAAACAATTAGACATATCAATTGACTGACTTGGAAACAATTGGCTTCCAGGTGGTATATGTCGCAGTGCATAGATAGAACATGAATTCTGGATGTCAGACAAGCATAGACAACTGTAGGGCTGTGGTTGGCAAGTAGCCATCCCACGAGGTTAAAGAAAAGCTCACTGTTATCATTGTAACAATCCTGTAAATTTTAAAGTGCTATGTAAACACCAGTTTTTCTATTTTCCTACATTTAAGAAAAGCACAATTAAAAAATCATACTTTGCATTTGTTGTTGTTCAATCATTTCAGTTGTGTCCAATTCTATGACTCCATTTGGGGTTTTCTTGGAAGAGATACTGGAGTGGTTTGCTATTTCTATCTCATTTTACAGATGAAGAAACTGAGACAAACAGGTTAAGTGACTTGTTCAGGATCTAGTAAGTGTCTGAGACCAGATTTGAACTCAGGAAGTTTCCAGGTCAGGTCCTGACTCCAGCTCTCAATCCACTTCACTGCCTCAGAGGAATAGTTGGACATGAGAATTAAGAAAAAAAATATTCATTCTGACTAGAGAGTTTCACCCTAAAATTAAAGTCTCTGCTAGGTTCACAGCAAAGAACAGATTGAGTATTGTAAAGAAAAAGCCTAGCCAGGACAACTCCAAGAGACTTGTGATAAAAAAAACTATATGTCAGAGTCTAGATGCAAATTGAAACATATCATTCTTCAGTTTATTTTCTCCATGAATTTTTTTCTAGTGTGATGTGTTTTATATAGCATGAAAATATGGATTGTATAATAACACATGTACAACCTATATGATATTACCTGCCATGTTGAGGAATTGGAAGGCATGGGAGTGAGAACATGGATCATAAAATATTAGAAAACGATGATTAAAAGTTGTACTGACATGTAACAAAAAAGAGAAAGGAAAAGGAAAGAAACACCCTAAGGAACAAGGGACAAATGCACAGTTGAGGCCCAAACCAGCCTCTTCAGAGGGGGATGATGAGTTTGACTAGGTCTTGCCTCCTGGCAACAAAACCTAGAGCAATGGAGAGAACACTAGACTGACCATCTGGATTCTAGACCTATCTCTATCACTAACTAACTATACACTATGGGACAAACCCTTTCATCTCATTATGGGAAATGGCATTACTCAAATGATAATAGTATAGTGGAAAAATATTAAGATATTGAGTCAGAGGCAAGATGTTACAGTGGAAAGAATACTTGCTTTAGAGTCAGAAGCCCTAGGTTCAAATCCTGTCTAAGTCCCAATGAAACTTTGAGCAAGTGACAATTTCCCTGGACCTCTGTTTCCTTCCTTTTTTTTTTAAAGCCCTCCCCTTCTGTCTTAGAATTTATACTATCAATTCCAAGTCAGAAGAGTGATCAGGGCTAGGCAACTGGGGTGAATTGACTTGCCCATAGTCTCACAGCTAGGAAGTATCTGAGCCTAGATTTGAACCCAAGAACTCTCATCTCCTAGCCTGGAACACTATCCACTGTGCTACTTAGCTGTCCCCCTCTATTTCCTTCTTTATAAAAAAGAGGCCAGTTAGAGGACTGGTTGACCTCTAAGATCACTTCTAGTTCTAGATAGATCTCTGATCCTATGATCTAAATTCAAATCTTAGCTCTGATGATTAACTCTCTGGTTTCTTAATCTCTGGTTAATCTACAAAATGAGAGATTTAAATTGCATGATTTCTAAGAGCCCTATAAAACTCTAAATATAGGATCCTATGAATATACAGTTCCTGGAACAGATTGAACACTTTATCTATTTATCCAACTATCACTTATTTACCTATTTAGCATTTAAATAGCACTTTAAGATTTACAAAGTACTTTATAAATATTATATCATCTTATCCTCATTAACAGGTGAGGATATGGGAGGCTAGGTCCCATTATTATCCCTATTTTACAGAGGAGGAAATTGAAGCACGAAGAGGTTAAGTGACTCACCCAGCATCACACAGCTAAGAAGTATCAAAAACTAGTTTTGAACTCAGAGCCTCTTTAATTCCCAGGCATGTGCACTGGGCACTATGACACCATCTAGTTGCCTTTTATCTATCTTTCTATATGTCTCTCCATTTCGTTGTTCATTTATTTCAGTTTCACCCAACTCTTCATGACTGCATTTGGGTTTTCTTGGTAAAGAAAACTTTCTCCAGCTCACTTGACAGATGAAGAAACCGAGACAAACAAGGTTAATTGACTCCCGCAGGTCACACAGCTAGTAAGTGTCTGAAACTGGATTTGAACTCAGGAAGATAAAACTTTCTAACTCCAGGTTCAGTATTCTATCCACTGAGACACCTAGCTGGCTCTCCATATGACAAAGATAAAGTTCTATAGCTATACTGTATATAGATAACTATAAATCTATGTAGATAATTATTGATAACTATAAATCTTATATCTATATTGATGAGAGATATGTCCTGCCATATCTACCATCTCTCTCATGTTTGTCATTCTTAGCTATCTACTTATTATCTATCTCTCTATAACCTTTAGAGCTCTAAACCTATGATTCTATGATCCTTTCAGACTTTGTCCTTTGTAATAAGGGACCTAGGCATGCCTGCCCTATGGAATAGATTCATGATAAATTGAAAAAAGAAGAGCCCTCAAAGATTCTGGAGTTGAGTTTTGGCTGTAAGGGCTGTTTTTCTTTCTCCTTGAGGTCATTTTTACACCTACAACTTTTACCAGGTACCTGGTCTTTTGCTGCTCAGCAGAGCAGCTCCTCCCTATCAGGAATAGACACAGTCCAAGGCATTAAGGGAGCATCCACTCATATGTTCTTCATAATGTATATTCTTTATTGGGTCTCTCTCTATTTTTTTCTTTTAGTTTTTCTGTGTGTGATGCTTTGGGTAGAATTTAGAGCCTAGTAAATAACCGGCTCTGCTTTTTTTCAAGATGTGTCAAGTTCTAAGCGAATTTGATACTGTGTCCTGTAATAATATATTCCAAGACTGCCAAAAACCTATAATTTATGATACTGAAACTGCTGCCTAACAGCACAGAAGGAGTAGGTGAGATATTTGGATTGCTTTTTTTTTTCTGATTAGATGAAGGTCAAATACCACTATGTGTGAATGTGTGGTGATAGTGTGTGTGTGTGTGGGGGGCGTTAATTTGCCTCTTTATTTGAGATTCTAAATTTGTTGAAAGCTGAAACTAGACGTCTGGGAGTCAATCCCTACCACATAAAGCAGTATAGATATGTAACACATTGATATAGGGCTCCAGCCTCCTCTCCAGAAGGATGTTGGTAATGGATAAGCAACTTATTCTTCAAGCAACAAGAATAAAAACAAGTTGAGGGGGGACAGCTGGGTAGCTCAGTGGATTGAGAGCCAGGCCTAGAGACGGGAGGTCCTAGGTTAAAATATGGCCTCAGACACTTCCCAGCTGTGTGACCCTGGGCAAGTCACTCAACCCCCATTGCCTAGCCCTTACCACTCTTCTGCCTAGGAGCCAATACACAGTATTGACTCCAAGATGGAAGGTAAGGGTTTAAAAAAAAAAACTGTTGAGGGGGTTAAATAAAATCAGTGGCTAGGAGGAGGTATGTGGATTAGGTGTGGATTTCTTTATTTATCCTCCTTCACTTCCCTAGTATTTAGGATAAACACAAATTTGCTATGATTAAGCCTCTGGGTCCTTTTCTTCAGAGTAGGAAAGCAATGCCTACCCTCTTCATGAACCAGCTCCATTCTCTGGACTTGAATTGCTATTTCATTATCTATGATCATGGGACCTGACTATGCCAGTGAGAAGTGGTGGTTACCCAAGGAGGCAGAGAATGAATGAATGAATAACTGTTTATCAAGAACCTACTTATAAGCCATGCACTGTCACAAATAATGGCAATGCAAGCACAAAAGAGAAACAGTACCTACCTTTAAGAAGCTTATATATTTAGCACAGTGCTAGCCAGAAAAGGGAATTTTGGTCTGGAGAGTAGCGACCAAAAAAAAAAAAAAAAGCATATATTTAACACTAGCAGAAATAGTATTAGTTAACTAAATATATATAATGTGTATGTGTATATACATGTATACATATACACATATAGATTATATATATGTATAATCTGTATGTGTATGTGTATATATCATATACATATTATATATATATATATATACATATATATATATATCAGGGATGGGGTGACCTGTTTAACTTGTACTTTAGGAAATTCACTTTGATATCTCTGTGAATTATGGAGGATGGATTGAAGAGGAGAGACACTGGAGGAGACCATTTAATGGGTTATGTGATAGTTCAGAGAGGATAAGATGAGAGCATGAAATAAGGGGATGACTGAGTAAAAAAAAAAGAAAACTATGTGAGAAATGCTTTAGAAATAGAAACTATAAGATTTGGAACCTGATTGGCTATGTGGAGTGAATTGGAGCAACGAGTCAAGAATGAAATCAAAATTGTGAATTTGAGTGACTAGAAGAATGATGGTTGTGTCCTCTACATAAAGAAATAAGGACATTTGGGAAAGGAGAGCTTCAAGGAAAAACTAATGAGTTCAAATTTTGAAATGTTGAGTTTGAGATTCACGCAAAACATCCAGTTCATAATGCCCAGTAGAATGTTGGTGAGTAAGAACTAGAACTCAGGAGAGAAACTTAAGCTAGATATAGAGACCTGGGAGTCATTTGTATATAGATAATAATGAATTGATGGGAACTGATAAAGTCAACAGATGAGAAAATGTATAGAAAAAAAGAGGATCCAAGACAAAATCTTGGAAATGAAAATTTACTCCAGTGGGGTTTAAGGGTAAGGTAGAAACATGTATGTCTATATGCATATATGTTTATAGATGTGTGTGTAGATGCCTACATATGTGTGTAAATGTATGCATGTATACAAATGTTACTTTTCATTCAAGTCTAATATTTTGTGATCTTATTTGGGTTTTTTGGCAAGGATACTGGAGTAGTTTGCCAATTCTTTTTCAAGTAATCTTGAGAAACTGAGGCAAACATCATTAAGTGAGTTGCTCAGGTAATGTCTGAGGTTGGATTGGAATTCATGACAATGAGTCTTCCTGATTTGAAGCCCATACCAAGTTCTATCCTCTGTACCACCTAGCTACACACATGCACACAGATGCATAGACCTTGATCTCTCTATCTCTCTACTTACCTATCTATCTGCATAAGGGAAAGTGTACTAGCCCTAATCCCAAGTTCACTGGCCAGGTGACTTTGGATCAGTTGTTCAGCCTTGCTAGTCCTTATTTGTAAAAAGATGGTCAGCTTATACTTCTTATCCCACAGGGTTGTTGAAAATAAAAATGATATAATGTAGGAAAAAACATTATATATTCATAAATTTGTTCATTATATTATTATTAATATGAATAGCTAAATAAGTTATATGTGTATACATATATATTTAGGATATACACACATGTATTATATACACTTATGCATACTATATGTTATAATTAATGTGAATTAAAAGATAGAAGATGGAAATTATTTTCTTTAGGTGCTAGAAAAATCTTGATAAGCATAATAGACACCTACCTGTTTCTCTGCAGTTATTAGTTATTAGACACAAACTGTCCTTTTATTAACATCTCCCAAATAGGTGTCAGAGATCATCAAATAAAACCTATATGCCATCCAGAAACCTTTTGTTAGTTCAACCTTCTCTAGTCTCAAAACTTCTTAAAAAATTGTTTGTTTGTGACATTAAATCAAAAAAACTCTGACTTATTATTCTCATACCAATCAGATTGGCTAAAATGATAAAAAGACCTCAAAAGACAAATATTCAAGGAGATTTGGAAAAATGTGGAAATTAATACACTCATGGTGGTCCTGTGAACTGATCCAACGATTTTGGAAAGCAACTGGAATTATTCTCAAAGAGTTACAAAATGACATATACCCTTTGACCCACCAATACCACTATTAGGTTTGTTTCCTAAATTGATCAGGGAAAAAGGAAAAGAATTCGTATTTCTAAACTATTAATAGCAACTTTCTTTGTGGTGGAAAAGAACTGGAAATCGAAGGGATGCCCTTCATTTTAGAAATGGCTAAACAAGTTGTAGCATATGTTTGTGATAGAATACTAATACACCATAAAAAAAAAATGATGAGCATGTTAATTTAAAAAAAATGGAAAGATTTACATGAAATCAAGAAGAGTGAAGAGACCAGAATCAAGAGAACATTACATAGAGTAACAAAAATATTATTTGAAGAATAACTTGTGTCTACCTCCTATCTTGAAATCTTCCATCAAAGTTGCAAGTTTGGAATACTATAGTCTAGTCTTGGGTTTCATTTCTCTGCCTTTCCCAGTCTTGCTCTCCCTGGCCTCCACATTCCCCAGTTCTTAGGCAACTTGGTGTAAGGGAAAGTATACTAGACCTGAAGTTGAATATCTGTGCTCAAATCACAAAGTAAATTTGGGCAAGTGATTTAGCACCTCTTCAAACTCACCAGTCTTCATTTGTAAAAAGATGGCTAAATTGTATTATCCCACAGAGTTGTTGAAAATATAAATGATATGGTGGATGGAAAAGCATTGTATAACTGTAAATTGCTCCATCAATGTGTTATTGTCATTAATATTAATTGCCAGCCATAAAATGACCATATGGCAGTCAAGAATAATAATAAAAAGTCCATATAATCAGTACCTGAGAGCTGGTTCTAAACAATTACCATTTCCATTTTCTACGATGTTGCCATGACCATCATCTATATATACTCGGGTACCAAGCCACAAAATTACAGCTGGTAGGGACTCTTCCATGATTCCACACTGAGCAAGAAGTTGAAGCAAACAGATTGATCTTAAACCAGCCCTCAGAAGGCAGCCAAATTGCTCAGCCCCACACTAATGGAGGCGCGCCTGACTGTCCAGGTATCTTTCTGCTATAAACTCGAGGCATCAGAGAGGCCCCTAAGTCACACGAAGGACAACTTTATGATCCAGAAAGTAAAGAACTGGACCTAGATCAGCTTGTGACAGGGAGCAATTGATTGGAGGCTGTGAAGGAAACTGGCTTGGATAGTTTGGAAGTCCATAAAATATTGGAGTCAGTGCTTCCAGGGATGGGTGGCTCAAACTACAGCTTCTGAGTAGATTAGAATTCTAGAAGGGAGATGAAGTAAACTAAAGGCATATAGGGCATGTGCCCCCAGAGAACCATTGTGCTATTTGAGATATTTAATGGGATCAACCACTGAAGAAAAGAACAATCCTAAGTCATCGAGATCCTAAGCTGGGGAAGCAGAAAGATACATTTCCATAATGATAGACTGTGATTCAAGTTTATAAAATACAGCTAGAAATAATAGCAAGCTCTGAGTGAGAAGGAAGAGAAAGTTGAGGTAAATAGACTAGCTACCCAACCAATACATTGTTCGTGTGGCTTTCTGGACCCCAAGGACATTAGACAAAATATTTTTAACAGTTTTCTCATGTAAACATAGGATGAGAAACAAAGTAACTCAGTGATTGGACATGTCTAACCAGATTGCTCGCTCTCTCTCTCTCTCTCTCTCTCTCTCTCTCTCTCTCTCTCTCTCTCTCTCTCTCAACTCTCCAGTTAGGGGAAATGATATATTTGAAAATGAATGGGATATAAAAAAATATCAATAAGATTTTCAAAAGAAAGAGAGAAGTGTTCTCGACAGGTAACAGATGAATCGATTGGGAAATGCTGAGAAGGATTCTCCATATCCTGAAACACTTAGTGAAGAAATGAGAATACCATCTCATAGTTACTTTTTTAAAGAAACTATCTCATTTCTCTTTTACTCTGTTTTTCTTTCTTGTGAAATCCTTCAAGGGTTAGAGTGGTATCTCTTTCCTTCTTTATATATAGTGTAATACACATATGCTTTAAAGAGACTTATCCTAACTTCTATTCCCACTGCTGAGTCTTAGGTATTAATGCAAAGCTACATTTTTCCGTCAGGGTTCAGGGTCACCCTCTAGAAAAAGAGGGGGCATGTTAACTAATACCATTAACTTGATTCCCCCACTGGGGTGATTCTTTCCAAGATAACAGTAGAAATCAATTCAGTCAGTTACAATTAAGTGGCTTAAGAAAAAGGATATTTGGAGGGCAGCTAGGTAGCTCAGCAGTAAGAAAGCAAAGCCAGAAGACAGAACGTGTTGAGTTCAAATTTAACTTAGACAATTCTAGCAAGTAACTCTCCATTACCTAGCCCTTAATGCTCTTCTAATTTAGAACCAATACATAATACTGATTCTAAGATGGAAGGTAAGGATTTTTTTAAAAAAGGGATATTTACTAAATTAGTCAGTAATAATAATTGGTATAAAACAACCCTCTAAAATTTTGCAACATACTCTCCTGTTAAACACAGAGAATCTAGAAAAAAGTGGGATCAAGCTTAGGAGAATACATGTGACAAAAAGGGTAGCTAATAACTACTATAAGCTTTTCTCCCTCTTTGCAGGGATGCTCAATATCCCCTTAAGCATAATGAATTTGTTTCCATCTAGTTCATCTGTTCTTGGCTCCTGGTGAAGACAGAGCTGTCAGTGAATCTCAGAAGCATCTAGAAAACTTAGGAAAGATGGGAAATCCAAAATCCTCCAGACCTGGAGAAGCTCAAGAGGTTCTTCTCTAGTCAAATACAGAGTAATGACACCTAACTAAGCCTGAAGACACAGCTGAGGTTTCTCCTTCTACTGACCCTTCAGGAATATATGGAAAGCCATATGGGCTCCATACTCCAAAGCAATAACTTCTCAAATGGCTTGATAATTTATAGATATTCTAAAAGGAATGACCAAATTTGCTCAGTCTATCGAAAAAGAATCCCTGTATGGTATCATTTTACTTCACTCAATCACTTTCAAAGACTTTTCACTCTTAGGTTAAGTTCTTTTGATTAATTGATTGATTAATTGAAATGCATTTCCTCTTTTTAAGGCATCAGAGGAAAAATAGCATAAACAGCCATTATTCTTGTTTTTTTCTGCTTTTTTGTTGGGTTTTTAAAAATTAATTCATTTATTTAGAATATTTTTCCTTGGTTACATGATTCATGATTTTTCCCACTCCTCTTCCCTCCCTACTTCCTGAGAAGTAATTTCACTGGATTATACATGTATCATTGTTCAAAACCTATTTATATATTATTCATATTTGCAATAGAATGATCTTTTAATGCCAAAACCCCAATCATATCTCCATGGAACCACGTGATCAATCATATGTCTTTCTTCTGTGTTTCTACTCCCACAGTTCTTTCTCTGGATTTGGATAGTGTTCTTTCTCATAAGTTCCTTGGGGTTGTCCTGGATGATTGTATTGCTACTAGTAGAAAAAGTCTGTTAAATTGGATTATGCCACAATGTTTCAGTTTCTCATTACTATTGTTTTTAAACACCACTGTGGTATGTAACCTGTTCTTTTTGTTTTTTTTATTTTTAAACCCATCCCTTCTGTCTTGAAGTCAATACTGTATATTGGCTCCAAGGCAGAAGAGTGGTAAGGGCTAGGCAATGGGGGTTAAGTGATTTGCCCAGGGTCACACAGCTAGAAAGTGTCTGAAGCCAGATTTGAACCTAGGACCTCCCGTCTCTAGGCCTAGCTCTTAATCTACTGAGCCACCCAGCTGCCCCTGTAGCCTGTTCTTGATGAGGATAGTAATAAAATAAGTGTTATATTGCAAACAGAAATGCCAATAGAGGTAAAACCTACTAATGTGCTTAATATTGGGGAAATGTGAACTGAGTGGTACAGAAGACAAGTGATAGTTTTATCATTAATCCCAATAAGATAACATCTACTCTCCTTCCCCAATCATGGTGCAGAGCTTTAAGTAGGGCAGGAAAACCAGCTTTTGTTGAAAAGTCTTGACTTGGTGGGGGACAACTTCCTTTTTTCTTGGTCCTTCTCTGACTTACACCACAACATGAAGCAACTACCTCCAGACTACCACACTGAGGGACCCTTTGCAATGGCGTATCTCTCTCTCTCCCAGAGTCTCCCACCATTCAAGCAGAACTCTGTGTTGGCATTACCATGTCTCCAATCAAACTGCTCTGTGCTGCTGTTCCCACTAACTTCCTTTAGCTAAATTTGCTCCAGGGGCAAGAATGAATTCTTAGTTATTGCTCTATTAAGATGCAGGATTTACTTGAAGTTTTGGAGTTTTTTCCCTTTCCTTTCAGGCAACAATTAACATCCAAGAATCTCAGTCTACCCCACTCCTCCAAACCTTGCCATCCCACATACATATATACATACACATGCATACACAAAGTCACAGTTAGTATAAAAAGAGCATAGAAACAAGCCATTTTGTGATAAAGAGTAAGAATTCAAAGGGACTCTCTAGTGAGACTCCTAGGGGCATTTTGACTGACAAGAATCTGGACTCTGATTGTTACTCTAGTCTTTATAACATTTTCTTGCTTCTTTCTGTCCCAGCTGGCTCTAAAGAACCTGACCTGCTGCTTCCTAAAGCCTACAGTACCAGCTACAATCATACAATTTAGTGCAACTGGAAAATTCATTGCCATGAAGTTATAATGGGAAAATTCATTGAGAATTGAGGCTAGAAGAATGTTTCACAGGGACTCAAATGTAACCTTAAAAGAAGTGGGGAACTAAAATAAGCAGATGTGATAATTATGTATGTAGATTATGTATATAGATAACCAGAACTTAGAATTTTATTATTAGAAGGAACTTGAAGAATTTTCTAATCCCATCTTTCCCCCCAACATATGAGAGACAAGAACAAGTAGATATGTTTGGGGGCAATGAATAGATCCATTTGTCCAGAATAGAAGGTATATGTAGAAAATTACATTAGAATTTAGGTCCTTTTTGCATTCCTTTTTACTTGTACCTAGTATAGGACCTTGCATAGATATTTTGATGATTAATAGAGGAGCAATGGAAAAAACATGGCATAAAAACAGGGGCAACATTGAAGCAATGGAAAAAGTGGTGGATATGCAGTTAAATCACCTAGGCTCAAATCCCACTAGTGTGATCTTTGGCAAATCACTTAACCTCTTAGGACCTCAGCTTCCTCTTTTGTAAAATGGGAGAAGTGGATTATATGGCCAGCTCTAGTTCTAAGATTCCATAAACCTTCCTCAAATTCATCAGATCCATCCTGTCATCTCTAAGCTTTATTTAAGTTAGCTAAGAATGTTGATGTCTTCCTTCCTCCTAAATATCTTCATGGAGCAATCATCTAGAACTGAGATTCTTCTATTCAGATGCCACTTAATAAGAATATAGATGGTACATGAATCCATATGAATAATATAAGAATAAATTACACTGGCCTGGGCAATAATACTTGTCATGGAGAGTTGATATATTTCTTTATAATAGATATACTCCTCATTAGGGAATGTTAGCTTTTTAAAATCATGTATCTAGAACTTGGCAGAATGATAAATTGTACTCACATTTATTCTTTTGACCTAGGCTAAGTATTGTCTTTAAGCATCACTGTGGTATATAAACTGGTCTTGATGAGAAGAATAAGGAAATAACTGTTATATTGCAAACAGAAATGCCAGGATCCAAAGTGTACTTACTTTGGGGGAACTTTAGCCAGATCATGGACTCTCACCAAAACCTATTTATTTTGAGGCTAACATGCCAAGGATAGATATACATTCTGAGTAATTTATCTTTGGCCAAAGAGATTATTCAGTCATAAAATTATAGAATCTTAGACTTGGAAAATACCATGAAGGTAATAATTGTCATTTCTTTAGCCTTTTAAAATTACAAAGGAACTTACATAAATTATGTCATTAAATCTCACAATGACTGACAGCAGGAATTCCTTTTTAGAGATGAGAAAGGTGACATTCAGGAGAAATCGAATGCCTTCTCCATGGTCACACAATGTCAGAAATGGGATTTGAACATGAGTCTTCCTTGGCCCAAATTCACTATCCATAACATCTTGCATTTAGTACAAATACCAACACAATTTATAATTTTCATAAAATGTCACCTATAGTTGGTTATCAATCCTCTGTTTTAATACCTCTAATAATAGCAAGATTACTATTTCCCAACTTCCTAAGGTGGCTCATTTCATTGTTGTATTGTTAGAAAATTTTTGCTTCTATTAAATGGCTATCTGCCTTCTGGTAACAACTCATTAGTCTTAGTCCCTCTGTTACAGGGACAGAATAAGTCTAATTTATATATTCCTTTACTTCTTCCATATTATCTTTCCTTTTCATTCCTTGCACATGATATTATGCCTTTTTTTCTTTAACCCTTACTTTCTATATTAGAATCGATGTTAAGTATCAGTTCTAAGGTAGAAGAACAGTTAGGGCTAAGCAACTGGAATTAAGTACTTTGCCCCCAGTCACAGAGCTAGGAAGTATCTGAGGCCACATTTGAATCCAGGACTCCCTATCTCCAGGCCAAGCTCTCTATCCACTGAGCCACCTAGCTGCCCCTATGATATGTATTTAATAAATATTTGTTGAATTGAATTCTCTGTGACTATCCTTTAGCTTTTATGCCAGCCTACTTTTTTTCTTCTTGTCCCTAATTCCTTTAACCATCCAGTATAAATAAGAATGTATACATTTCTTCTTCTGCCTTTATATATCAATTCTTCTAAATGTGAAAAGTTTAATCTCCAGGTCAACTAGGAAGGATATAACCAAGAACCAGGGAGCTTTATGGTTTAGGGGCTGGTTCTGAATAATAAATATGAAATATTATTTAATATTTAATTTAAAATATTAAAATTAAAAATAATAAAAGAAACTATTTAGAATTATGTCTGAAGTCAGCCTATTCATGCACACTAATGCTATCAATTAGTACAACCAATAAGTATTTATTAAGTGCATATAAACTGTAATAAGTGCTGAGCATACAAAGAAAAACACACACACACACACACACACTACAAACCTTGCCCCATAGGGGTTTTACAATCTAACAGAGGAGACTATATGAACATAAATAGATACATACAAGATATAAACAATGTAGAGAGGAAAAAATCCTTAGACTGGGAGCTCTAGAATCTGGGTAGACTGGGGAAAGTGTCTTGCAAAAAGTAGCATCTGAACTGAATCTGGAAGGAATTTATTGTTGAGTCATTTCAATTGTATCCGACTCTATGTGATTCCATTTGAGATTTTCTTGGCAAAGATTTTGGAATAGTTTGCCATTTCCTTCTCCAGTTCATTTTATAGATGAGGAAACTGAAGTAAACAGGAGTCAAATATGACTGGAAGGAATAGAAGGAATTTAATAGGCTTTAGGAAAAGTATATTCCAAGCATAATTATTGCAGCTCTTTTGTGGTAGCAAAGAATTAGAAATTGAGGGGTTCTCCGTCATTGGGTAATGAATAAGTTGTGCCATATGATAGTTATGGAATATTACTGTGATATAAGAAATGAAAAATAGAATGATTTCAGAAAATTCTGGAAAGACTCACACAAACTGATGAAAAGTGAAGTGAGCAGAACCAGAAGAACATTGTACATAGTGAAAGTAATATTTCTTGATAAATATCTGTGAATGATCTAGTTATTCTCAGCAATTCAGTGATTCAAAACAATCACAGAGATTCATGATGAAAATTACCATCTGCTCTCTAAGAAAGAACTGATGGAGTTTAAATTCAGACCGAAACATACTATATTGCATTTTCTTTCTTCCACTTCTTTCTTTATTTGCAATCTCTTCCACAAAATAATTATATATGAAAAAAATGTTTTACATGTTTGCACATGTAAAATCTATTTCATATTTCTTACTATTTCTGGGAGAGGGGAAGAGCAGAGAGAGAAAGAGAGACAGAAAGAGAGAGAGAGAGAGAGAGAGAGAGAGAGAGAGAGAGAGAGAGAGAGAGAGAGAGAGAAGGAGGTAGGTTCAGAAGAAGGGAAAGAATTTGGAACTTAAAACTTAAAGAATGTTAAAAATTATTTTTACATGTAATAGGGGAAAAATATATTAAAAAAGAAAGTCAATGCAAAGGCTTGAAGGAGATAGATTATCATGTGTGAGGAATATTTACATGCTTATCATGTATATGTACACACACAAACATGTTTTAGAGAATCAGCCCCTTCAAAGATATCTTATTGAACTTATATTGTGTAAAACAAAAAGGAGTTTAAATGAGACATCAAAGACATCTTGACAAAGACACCAAAACATCTTGAGTTGTTCTAATCTTGATCAATCTGTTTCTATCACTCCACAGAAAGAAAAAAAAGAGAGAGCTTTGTAGAATAATCATTATGGGCTTCCATAGTTCTCCTTTTTCATTTGAGCTATTTTGTAAAGAATTTTGGAAGGAGTTCCTTGCAGTGGCTACAGCATAGAAGTTAGTATTTGAATTATTTCACTGACCTAGTACATTGTTTGGTGTTTCTAATCCTAGCCAATGGAGAAAATGCAAAATTGTTTATTGCTTTTCATTTCTGAGTGATTTCAAGAGGAGATTTGAAGGTTTGACAGCCATTACATAAAAGAAACATATTTTCTTCCAGGCTATCATGTAGTGAGTTTCTTTGTGCTCAAATAAATTAATCTATTGTGTTACATGGTTCTATCTATTTCTCCTCCCCCCCCCCACCCATATAACATTTATCCATTGCCTTGACCCATAGGGTACCAAAAACTTAATTTCTCAAGTGTCATCTAGTTCAATCCCATGACTGTGTGAAAGAATCAGTCCTCCCATCACTTCAGGTCTTCAAAGGGACTAGTTGACCACTTATCAGTAATGAGATTTATGCTTGAGGAGGAAGATGTCTCTTATCAAAAGCAATCTTGTCAAAGCAGCAATTCTTTTTCTTCCCATCTTTTGATTCCTCTTCCTTTTCCTTCAGTTTCTGAATCTGGTCACTGACTGAGTGTTCCCTCAAAGCAAGGTCAACTTGTGTGAAGTGACTTACTTCTAAGGGTGAGAAAACAAAATTCACAGATCTGTCAGACCCAACATGAATAGGCCATAAACAATTATCTCATGGTAATCAAAATGTTTTAGTCATCTGGGTTTCCTAGCTTTTAACTTTCAAGTGATCATAGTAGTCCCATGTAAATTAGCTTCTAGGAAACAAGGTGTAGTCACATTTGTTTTAGTAAGTATTTTTTTCCCTCTGAGAGCTCTTGGAAAGGATTGTCACTTCAGGGTTGACTACAACATGATAATTTTTTGGGGGGCCCCAGCAACTCATGACTCAATTGAATCATCAGGAATTTATTAATCTCCTACTGTATGTCTGGCACTATGCTAATCACTGGTGATAAAACAAACAAACAAACAAACAAACAAACAATACCAGCTTTCTAGGAGCAAAACAATTTAGAAAGACTCATGGGGTTACAATCTATAACAGGAGAAAGAAACTGTACTTGTTAGTGTCATGGTTGTTCTTTCCTCATTCATTTAGTGATTTCAAGTCATGTTTAGCATCTGTGCTTCTTGGACTCCTAAAGGCAAATTCATGCCTTAGTTGAACCTTTATGATCCCCTCTCAGAGCCTTACTTCTCCTATTTTATTCTTTCAATATACCAACATTAGCTTTCTGTGCCTATCTCTTACCACCTATTGACAGCTAAATTCCTGGGCTTTGTAGGGTGCTTCATTTTGCCTGAGGGGCACTGCTTTTTAACATGCCTTTTGTGTGACATGCATCCTCTCCTCCACCTGCTCAGCCTCTGAGATCTGGGCATTGACATCCATTCCCATGTGCCTACATTCCACTGAGGTGAATTGTAATGAGCTTTGGTACCAAATAGACAGCTAGTTTCTCACAAACCTCATACACATAGCCCACTCTGCTCCCTGCTGGGAGGCTGTGCACCCATTCTTGGCTGATGGAAAATGCCCAGAGGCTAACTGCTGTGCCAATGGCAGGTGATCATTCTGTGCTGGAGAGTTACTGTGATACCCCAAAGTCAAGGACTCAGAGTTAGCTACACCTTGATTCAAATCTCAGTTCTTCCCTCTATTGATCATGTGACCTTGGGTAAGTAACTTCCCCTCTCTGATTATCAATTTCCTCGTCTATTTAAATGGGGATAATACTAATTTCCTGGGAGGAAAAGTACTTTATACAACTATAAAATATATAAAAAAGAGGCTATTCTTGCTATTATTTCATTCTTTTCATACAGCATGTGATGGCTTCCTAATATAAACGATCCTAGGATGGACTGCTATCTTATTATACCTTTTTATTATTATTTCTATATGTTCAACATTATGATTATTGTTGTTATTGTTACTATCATTACTGAAAGTATTGTGTACTTGGAAGTCCTGGGTTCGAGTCTCTGCTCCACTCATCAATCACTCACTAAGCATTTATAAAACTTACTATATACCAGGTACTCTACTATCTGCAGAGGATACAAAGAAAAAGTGTCAATAGCCCCTGCCCTCAAGGAGCTTACATTCTAAAGGGAAGGCAGCATATACATCAATAGCTATATACAAGAAACATAGAGGAGATATGAACAAAGTCACCTTAGAAGGGAAGTTACTAGCAGCTGAATAGTTAGTTGTTAAATATAGATATGTAGAGAAGAAAACTTTTAAGCTTAGCTAAATCTTGAGGTTAATATGATGTCAGAATCTACTCTATGCTAACTGAATAACTATTTAAAAAAACCCTTTATTTTCCACTTTATAATCAATACTAAGTATTGGTTCCAAAGCAGAAGAGCAGTAAGGGCTAGGCAATGGGAGTTAAGTGACCTTCGCCAGTGTCAGATAGCTAGGAAGTATCTGAGGCCAGATTTGAACTGAGGATCTCCCATCTTTATTCCTGGCTCTCAATCCACTGAGCTACCCAGCTACCCCCTGAATAACTATTTTTTAAAAAGGCAAAGGTAACTTTTAGAAACCTTTTACTAGAGAGTCTCTCAATTCTCTTCTAGCTATGATCCCGTCCATGATCTTATGACTGTACTTAGATAGGGCATCTAATATCATCATAGAGTAGATTCTAATAACATCATAGAGTAGATTCTGACATCATTCTTTGCTGGGTCCCTTAGGGGTCATTCACCTAGGTAATGATAAAGATACTAATAACAATAGCTAGTTATTTATATAGCATTTACTATGTGCCAGGCACTGTGCTAAGTACTTTACAGGTATAATTTCATTTTATCCAAGGAAGTAGGTGTTATTATCATTTCAATTTTACAGTTAAAGAAACTGAGGCAAAGGTTGTGACTTACCCAAAGTCACATACACAATTATAAGTAACTGAGATCAGATAGAGAAAATGGTAATTTAACCAATTTGGTTTCCTTTAAAATTCTATGTTTTTATATATCTATGTATTTATTAAATATATTTCAGAATATGACTCTGAGAAGGGGTCCAAAGGCTTCATTGCACTGCCAAAGGGTTCCGTGATAGATTAAGAATTCTTGATGCAGTCCAATCTTGTTTCTCCAAATTCCTCTGTCCTACAGATGGAGAACGTGTGGATCAATGAAGTTAAATAACTTCCCCAAGGACACCCAGGTAGTAACCATCAGAGGCAGGCATTGAGCCTAGATTATCTTACTCCAGAGACTGTATTTGTACCATCATAATGCATCTCTTCAAAATGACCTGATCACTTATACCAAATAACAAATGGGCAGGTAAGCAGTCAGAGACAAACTCAACAAATATCTTGTAGCCTTAGAGAGGAAGATGTTCCATCAAAGGACATTGGACCACCCAATTGGCCTTTTAAAGGTGGGCTTTGACTTTCCTGCTTAGTATCATTGGAGAATTTCACTCTGATTTGCTCTTCCCATCTCTCCTTTTTTCCCCAATCTTCTCCTTTCCTCTTTTTTCCTCCAAGAAAATGCTTTCAAGACTCCCCCAGTGTCAAAAGAACATAGAAAAGGAATATATTTACTGATCTGTCCTGGCCAGTTCTTGAAGTCTGAACCCAGATGGTGAGAGAGAATTAGCATTGAGTCCCACTGAGCCATGAAGGAAACTGAATAGGTGAATATTTTACACCTGCAATTAGTCACACATGCAAAATTGTGTTCACAACTAGTTGCACCTGCAAGTGGTTAATTGCTAAATAGCAAATGCAATTAGCCACTTACACATTATCTTGAGGATGCAAGTTGCCAACACATTTAGCCACTAGTATATGAAATGGTGGTGCAAGCACAGGGGGGAAGAAAACCCTGCAGCTGCCACAAATGGAGCCAGAGGGTTGGGCGGACAAAAAGACACTGCTGGAGGGCTCTCTTAGCAGTCAAGCAGAAGACATAGGGGGTTGGAACCAGAGAACACAGTCATAGAATATTCAAGCTGGAAGAAAAGTTAGAGATTACCTAGTCTAATTTTATAGATGAGGAAGTTAAGGCTGTTGCATAGATGGGAAGTGACTTGCCCAGGGTTACAGAGAACAGCCAATACTTGAACACAAGTGCTCTGACTCTAAATCTGCTCCTCTTTCCACTACTTCAGGTCCCATGGGATGTCTAATATTTGAATTTGTACAAAGTCACAACTAGGCTAGGGTGGGAGAGCTTTGCCCTAGGGCACCAATATAGTGAAAGCAGAGAGACATGCTTTCTCTCCAAAGCAGTCAGTACTAGAGACTATTCCCATACCTCACACAGTCCTTTACTATTTCATTTGGCAACTGGCAGACTGCCATTGCTATGGTACCTGGAGGCTATCTCATGCCCAATTCCATTGGCCAAGGCAAGTCAGACTCTCTTGGGAATGAGCTACATCCTCTTCTGGTATGACCAAACCTTTGGTTGGGCTGCCATTTACAATGCTCCGTAATACTATTTTGGTACCACTAGCTTCCTTCTCCAAACACAATTCCCACCCACCCACTCCAACACACACACTCTCACTCTCTCTCTCTCTCTCTCTCTCTCTCTCTCTCTCTCTCTCTTT
>NC_058132.1:332935530-332949609 GCF_016433145.1 Gracilinanus agilis
CTCTCTCTCTCTCTCTCTCTCTCTCTCTCTCTCTCTCTCTCTCTCTCTGTATTTACATCAGGTGAAAAAAATCTCTATTTGTGTCTCTACTTTAGCACTGGAGGCTTCAATCTATCACACTGGAAAGCTGGACTGGATAAGCATGCATCAGCCAAACCTTAACATAAGCAAATAGGTCATGGTCTTCCAGGCTTATTACCTCAAAAAGAGCAGCCCTAACCAAGAGATTGTTCTTTTGTTAAGGACAAAGCAGTTGTGAGAAACAAATTGAACTTCATATAAGCAAGTGAAAGCCTGATTGTTTTTAAGGCCATCTTGCCTCTATTGAGCCCTAATAGAAACTATTATTTAACTAGTCTGAATGATGAGATGTAAATGCTATATTTGTATATTCTGTTTTCCTCTCAAAATATCCTTTTGAGAATTAGAATACACACACACACACACACACACACACACACACAGAGAGAGAGAGAGAGAGAGAGACTGAAAGTGACCTTTAGAAAAAAGAAAAACTATTTATTGTTTCCTTTGTAGCCATTCTGGCTTCCTATAGTTTCCTCAAGAAAGGTGATACCAGGTTGTCACATTTTTTTTTCAAAAATTGTTTCATTTTCAGGAGCATGGTGAGGAGGAACACATCTGTGTGTTTAATTGTCATGGATGGGAATGTGGCAGACTAAAGAACCTCTCTAGCAATAATGAGATGCTCAAGGAAGCTGAGCTCTTAGATGGAGGGACAGGACTGATTATCTGGTAATAATGACAATGCCTTGAATTTATATTACACCTTTCTGCAGAGATCAAAGCACTTCTCATCTATTACCACTTATAGCCATAGTGCATCCCCCTGTCAGTCTGGCATTCTCCTTTCTTTTTAAGGTGGGAGGAACCAAGGCTTAAAGCAAGGAAGTGACTAGTCAGCAGGAGTTTCCAGTAGCTAGGAATTTACCAACCCCATCCACCTACAGTTCCTTCTTTGGACTGGGGTCAATGTCAGTATTGAAACTCAAGTTTGGGATCTAGCTCTGAGGTTTGTGCCACCCCCACCCCAATCCAGTCAGGAATGAATGGTTCATTTGGAGTTTATGGAGAAATTTTTTTGTGTCTTTAGGAATTTATAAGATCTTGGAACTAGAGCTGGAAATTACCTGAGAGACAATGTGGCCCAACCCCTTCATTTTACCCTTGAGTTAAGTGAGATTCAGAAGATCAGCAGCCTTGTCTAAGGTCATACAATAAATCAGTTAAGGAGCATGTATTAAATACCAACACTATTCTGGGCACAAGGAAAGCAGATATAAAAATGTGACTTTTACCCTCAAGGAACTTATATTCTAATGTTTACACAAGTAATAAATGTTAAATATAAGATTTAAAGTCAGGTTCTCTGAATTGAGCATCAGTGATCTTTCAACTTGCCACACAATCTCCTTACTAGAGAGGAATGACTCTCATCCTACATCTCTACCTGGAGTCTAGACACATTCTGGAAGCTACTCAAGGTATCTAAAAATGAACTCATCATGGTTTTCCCATAACCTTTTCTTCTTCCTAACTTCTCAAAGTCTTTAAACAATGGTAACATCCTTCCCTCCATCGCCCAGATTTTTTAAATTCATCAACTCCTAATCAGTTATTATTTAATCCCATCACTTCTCCTGCAATATTCCCCCCTCCCTTTACCCCAAACCATTGCCTCATTCCCACCATTTTTTCCCTGAGTCCTCTGAAGTGGTTCATACAGCATTTACCTTACAGCATCCTTGTCACCTTAGCAATGCACATGTCAGCATTCCAATTTTATAGGTAACAAAACATAATCAGAGAGATTAAGGAGTTAAGTGACTTTCCCAAGGTCACTGGGTTGGAACCAGGACACCAGCCTAGATCCTCCTGAGTTTAGGATCACTGTCTTTTTTTTTTATTATTTTGCAGTCCTAAGGCCTCTATTGGACCCCTACTTCCCATTATTATAACCTTTTCTAACTACAAGGATGAGATTCCAAAGTTGCTCCTTGCTTCTCAGGTATCAGTACTAGACTGGGTGTGAAATGTAGTCTCTAGAATGCTAGGATACAGAGGGAGCCTCTACTCCCTTCGTACATCTGGGCATCAATGCTGCACTGGCTGAAAACCTGGATTCTTGAATATCTGGATACTTAAGCGCCCTTACAGAACCTTACAGACACAAAAGGTTGTAGGATCTAGGCCTTTTACTGGTTTCCAAGATCTTCTAAGAACACTATGGCAAAGAACCAAAGAGACCTTAATGAATTGTAGCTGACAGGCTATTTTGGTACCTCTGCAGCCAGTCAAAGAGCTGCCTCTTCAATATGTGGCTAGCTGGACACACAGATTGTCTACACTTGCTCTGTTTGTCTCTCCAAGGCACTTTCCTTATGTATCCTCGTGATTCTCCCAGGAATACTCTCTGCCATTCTCTTTGTGAATAGAGCTGTTTTTCTTCACATCCTCCACATGGGGACCCCTTCTGAGACACTCTGGATTGGCACTGGAACTTTATTACATACATAGTAAATGCTTAATAAATATTCGTTGCAATAATTTGAATGAGCAGGCTATTTGCACTAACAGAGGAATAAGGTAGGGGAATAACTTTGAAAACAAAAATCAGATAACTTGCAAATAATCTATATTTCCCATGGAATAAATTGTGATAACCTTACTTGAATATGGATATGTCTGGTCATGGGTTCACATATAAATCAAAAGCTTGAAGAGGGTTCAAAATTGATCTTATCCAACCCTTCATTTTACTGATGAAAAGTCTCTTGGAACTTAAATGAATTGCCTAAGCCACAGTGATCTGGAAAATCCATCATTTGAACCCAAATGATAGTCATGTTGTAGATTAGAAGATCATAGCACTGACCTCTTCTCTCTTCATCAGAACTACAAAATCTGTTAGAAGGGACTTTAGAGAAGCTGTCTAGTCCAACCCAGGCATGAACAAGAATCTACTTAATATGAAATGATGAATTTAAAATTCAGAGAGTCAGACAATTTCAGACATGGACAACATGGAAATATCTTGCTGGATTAGGCATGTTTATTATAAGAGGTTTCTTTCTGTTATTGTTGTCTAATAAGGGTTAGCAGGAGGGAAAATATAAATGCATGTTTTATATATATGTATACATACATATATAATGCATAATCTCTAACATACCCAATAATTGGCAGTCATCCAAACTTTGCTTGATGATGGAGAACATTAATTATTAAGAAGTTGTCCTACATCTACCCTCTGAGGAAAAGAAAAGCAAGTTCAATACCTTTTCCACATGGGAGCACTTCAGATACTTGAAGACAGCTATCCTGTCACTCACTGTTACATGGTACAGCACACAGAACACTGGGCCTAAAGTCAGGAAGAATCATCTTCCTGAATTCAAATCCAGCATCACATACTCACTAGCTATGTGACCCTGGGTAAGTCACTTTAGCCTGTTTGCCTCAGTTCCTCCTCTGTAAAATGACCTAGAGAAGGAAGTAGCAAATCTCTCCAGTATCTTTGCCAAGAAAACCACAAATGGATCAGGACTGAAACCACCGAATGACAAAAAATTCTAACATGGCTTGTCTTCTCTTCTATGCACCCCAAATTCCCAAGTCCTTCAATGAATTCTTATATGGCATGGACTTAAAGCTCTTTGCCGTCCTGGTCATGTTCCTCTAGATATTCTTCAGCTTCTCAGTGTCTTTACTAAACTGAATTGCCCAGAACTGAAAACAAAAGTCCAGTTAGAGTCTGCTAAAGGCAAAAACAATGGAATTATCACTTTTCTTTACCTGAGTGCTATGTTTTTCTGAATGCAGCCGACCACCATTTGCCTGCCATATAATACCATTAAGTCATATCAAACTTGTACTTCATTAAAAACCATAGCTATTTAAAAAAACAACAAATCCTGTCTAGTAACATCTTCCCCATCTTACACATCCAAAATTATATCTAAAATTATATCTAACTTACATAAAACTTTACATTTATCTCTATTAAATTTCATCTTAATAGATTTAGCCCGATGTCCTAGCTTTCTGATATCTGTGGGAATACAGATTCTGTCATCTAATGTGATAACTATTAACTGTCTTTTCCAGGTTAATTTCACCTGCAAGTCTGACAGACATGCCAATTATGGCTTCATCCAAGTCATTGATAAAAAGTACAACAGTACAGAGCCAATGGCAGAAGAACCCAGGGACATTTCACTAAAGACCTCCTTCCAAGTTGACATTGAACCATTAATGATGACTCCATGAGTCTTGTAATACAACCACTTTAAACTCTGTTTATTTAGGCTCATTGTCATCTAGTAACATTGCTCAGATTTTTCTATATGGCATGAAGGATTATGTAAGATATTTTGTTTATGTCATCAAGGCTTAATCCCTAGTCATGACATGGGGAATTTGGGAATACATATTGCATGAAGGCACTGGTATATCCTATGTTAGACTATTCACTGCTTCAGGAAGAGAAGAGAGGAGGGACGGAGGGAGGGAAAGAATCTGAATCACAAAATGTCAAAAAATAATTGTCAAAATTGTGTCTACAAGTAGTTGAAAACAATAAAATGTAATTTTAAAAAAATTAAAAGACATTATCACTAGTCCAGGAGTTCTTAACATGGGGTCTATAAATTAATTTTAAGAAAATATTTTTCTCATCCTATTTCAATATAATTGGTTTCCTTTGTAATAATAAGTATTTTATTTTATGCATTTAAAGGCTTTATTCTGAGAAAGCACACTAGAGCCCTTCATTAGATGGTCAAAAGGAATCCATGATACAAAAAGGTTAAGAATCCCATGCAAGAGGATAATTAAAAGTTGAATACCTGGAAAGGTTTTCTTTTTATCCCCCCTTACATATGAAAAATCTGAGATTTTAACAAATCCTAGAATTTTCATACTAGCTGAAGATACTCTGGGGATTACTATGTTTATCCCTGTGCTTTTATTCATGAGTGACCCTAAATTATTTCAGATAATTAGGAAGCTATTCTATTCTTAGTTCCTAGAATAGGAAACTATTCCATTCTTAATGAAGAATAATCCTATTCTTATTTAATTCTTAAATTAATTAATTAAACCATTAAATCTTAAGGACCTAAAGAGCATCAGAAATAGAGCTAGAAGACCTGGATTCAAATCTCATCTTTGTTACTTGTTACTTTTATGATCTTAGGCAATTCATTTTTTAGTCCGAATTATATGATTTTAGTGTTATCATTTACATCTAAATCCTTTTATATTAGCTATCACAGTGGTATAATACCCATTCTAGAGAAAAGGGGGTCCATCTCAAGTGAAGTTTTATTGATCTGATAGTTACCAAAGCCTAAGAAACCCCTCTCATCAATTTGGCTATATCTAGGAATTCTGGCATCTAAGAAAATTCAGTGGCACAAGGGAAGGGCAAAAGAGGGATGGAGATACGAGGTAAGACCGCTTTTGTGAGAGGCTAAGATAGATTGGAGAGAGAAATCATGGGATTTCAGAAGTTGGAGAACTTATCCCATTTAAGGGTTACTTGGCAAAGATTCTGCAATGGTTTGCCATTTTCTTCTCCAAATAATTTGACAGTGGAGGAAACTGAGGCTACAGTGGTAAGCAACTTGTCCAGGGTCACAAAACTAATAAGTGATCCCAGATTTGAAGTCAGGAAGATAAATCTCCCTTACTTTAGGTCAGGCACTCTATTCACTATGCCATCTAGCTGCCCCCGAGGAACTGAAAGACTCAAGTAAATACCTTGAAAAGGATAAAGGTTGAGATAGAGGAAGATTTGAGACAGATATTGAACTTATTGAAGGGAGAGAAAGTGATCTGGAGGTCTATAGATAATAGCCACAAAGATCTGGACAGGCGGAAAGGTAGTCAATGAGTAATGGTAATTCACATAATCCACAAAATCCTCCTCTTGGTACTGTATGTCATGGAATATGCAGGTTTAGAGTTAAGTGGCACATTGAAGAGAGTGCTGAACTTGGAGTCTGGAAAACTTGAATTCCAATCCTGCCTCAGATGCTACCTACCTGTGTGGCCTTTTACATCATTCAAATCTTAATCTGTTTCTTCATTTGCAAAATGGGATTAATAACAGATCCTACTTCACAGGGTTGTTGTGAAGGTCAAATGAGATAGCATTTGTAAAAAAAAAAATTACTTTGTAAATGTTCTGGTTGTGTGACCCTGGTCAAGTCACTTTACCCCAATTGCCTATCCTTTACTGTTCTGCCTTGGAACGAATATTTAGTATTGCTTCTAAGACTTGCCTAGGGTCACAAAGCTAATAAGTGATCCAAGATTTGAAGATAAGGATTTTTTTAATGTTCTTTATAACGTTTATTATTCAGAGGGATTTAAAGGACCTGGTATCTTCTGAAAAAAAAAAGCTAGGTCTTAGTGAGCATTAGAAGTTGGAAAAGAATCTAAGAGGATGAGCTCTAGGTTGAATGGGAACATAGAATCATGGAATTGGAGCTGGAAAGGATCATAGAAGCAATCAAGTCCAATTCTCTTATTTTACAGGTAAAGAAACTGAGGCACAGAGAGGTTAAAGTGATTTCTCTAGGGTCACACAGTAAGTGTTGAAAGTAGGATTTCCATCCAGTTCTCCTTGATTCCAAGTCCAGTGCTAATACTATATGATGAACAGAAAAGAAGCAATAAGGCAAAAGAGGAGAGAAATAAGGATGGCTGGAGCTTAGTTTATTATGGCAAGGGTGAAAGGTGTAATCCACCTTCACAGTTGATATCCTCTGTGGATCCCAAGTATCCTATGGTATATATATCCTCAAGTCAGATGACATGAAGCATTGTGGGCATTTCACTCCTAAGGGGTAAAACCAAGAAGAGGATTATGGTAGACACAAGACTGACAGCCCAGAGGATGAGAAGCTTTCATTCTTCCTGTCACTTGCCTTCTATAACCTTCTCCCAACCTGTATCATTAGTGCCCTGGGCAAAGCTCTCTGACTGCCCAGGTCTAATTCTGACCTAGAAGTTAAATTTGTGATATTGATAAGCAAAGAAATGCTATATTTTTCCTTGGTCACTCAAATCAGAATATAATTAAGAAACATGAGAACAACAATGGCAAAACAGGTTTTAACTGAATTGAAGAAAACTTTCATTCCTCAGTAGGGGGAAAAGCTAACCGACTGTTAAAAACCAATCTGGTTTCTTAAGTCAATCTTTGTTCCTTTATAAAAGTTTTAAAATTGCACAATGACTACCAAAGATCTAATCACTAAATTTCTTCTCCCTAAGATTCCAGTTTAAAAATAGCTTACATACAATTTCTCTGTCAGTCAAATCACAAGGTAGAAGATACTGTACTGTTCTAAATATAAGCTGAAGACTTTTTTTTTCAAAGAAAAAATCCATCAATAGCTTGACCCAGCTTCCTCCCAGGGTTCTGATTAGTCATATTATGGTAACACAAAGAATGAGGGTCCACTGGACTGACAGTTGTCAATCCTATCTCCTTTTTCTCTCATCAGTTCATTTGAAAGAGAGGAAGAATTTCAGTACACAGCAGCCAGGGGGCAGTAATTACCAATTCATTTATTTGACAAGCATATATTAATCATCCTCTATGTGCCAGGCACTGTACTGGTCATAAGGGACACAGAGACAAAAACCAAATAGTCCCTACCCTCAGGGAGCTTATATTCTACTGGAAAGAAACATCATGTTCCCAAAAAATAGACACAGAGTAATTTCTGGGGAGGGAAAGGCAAGGATTTGCTCAGTTCTGGGGATGGGCAGGGATCAGGACAGGTAACCCTAGACTGATAGGAAAGGTGAAGGAACAGTTAAGGATGACTGAGGTTGGGTATTTGGGTGACCAAAAGTATGATGGTGCCTTCAACAGAAAACGTAGTTACAAAAACCATTTAAGCAGCACTTGTAAAGTTTTGGCTCCCAAAGATTGAAGATGCAAAAGGATTAACATAGAAATTACAGTACCCCAAGAATCATTCCATACTTACTCAATGTTAGTATTGGGGGCTAAAAGAAAAATCCTGTCACTTTAGAACTAGCAAGGATCTTAGAAATCAATCAGTCCAACTCCTTGTTTAACCTATTTAAAAACAAGCATGTAAATGACTATGGATCAAAGAAGTAAAAGGACTTAATCAGAGTGGCAGAGATCAGAGAATGGCTGATATGGAACTAGGACTCATTTGGTCCTGGTCCATTGCTTTAACCACTGTACCTTACTGCTTTTAAGGTTACATAAAAATATTATATTCCCCAGCATATTCATGTCCTTATTCATGCCCATATTGAGTCAGGCCACATGCTTTTGCAATGTGCCTGCCAGGTACAATGGATTAGAGATACAAAGAAGGCAAAACACAAAAACAATTCTTGCCTTCAAGAAGCTCCTAACTGATACACTGTGGTAAAATTGAATGTAATGGACTTCTGTACTAGCAGCAATGCAATGATCCAGGACAATTCTGAGGGACTTCTGAGAAAGAACACTATCCACATTCAGAGGAAGAACTGCAGGAGTGGAAACACAGAAGAAAAACAACCGCTTGAACACATGGGTTGATGCAGACATGGTTGGGGATGTAGACACTACAGGACCACACCAATGCAACTATCAACAATTTTGAAATGTCTTGACTGATCACACATGTTAAAACCAGTGGAAATGTGCGATGGAAATGGGGGGGGGCATGAGGGGTGAAGGGGAAAGTAAAAAACAAGAATCATGTAACCATGGAAAATTTTTCTAAAAAAATAAAATATTACTAGCTGTGTGATTTTGAGAAAGTGAGTCATCATCTCTAGACCTCAGTTCCCCCATTAGCAAAGTGATGGGATGGTACTAGATGGTTTTCTAAGGTCCCTTCCAGGGTTGATATCCTGAGTTTTTAATGTCAGAACATAAAGAGGAAGACTCCAGGTAACAACTTCTCTCCATGCCCCATGTCCCTCATGAATACCATTTGAGGAGTCCATGTTTTGTTGGCGTGGGGCAAAGAAATAATGGGGAATATACTGATTTTGTAATACATTAAAGACAAGAAACTACTTTCTGAAATGTTAACTTGGAGGCCCCAGATTTTAAGCTGTACTATAGTTCTTACTCCTACCCCTCTGTCAGTCACTGCTCAGCCAGAGAGGCAGTTGAGAGTTATAAAACCCAATTTTCCTTGACGGGGAAGTGAGAGGAACATCGGCCCAAGAAGAAAAATGGAAATAAATAAAGAAGTAACAGAGAAGGAAAGAGAAAGGGTGAGAGCATGAAAGAGAGACAGAGATAAAAGATAAAGAAAATGGGAAGGAGGAGAGAGAGAGGAGACAGACAGAAATCCAGAAAGACAGATGTAGAGAAAGAAACAGAAACAGGCAGAAAGAGACAGAGACCTAGGAAGAAAGAAGGAGCAGAAGGGAAATTGAAATTAGAATTAATTTCATAGCAGAGGACAATTAAAATTGCTCTAGTGTGAATAATAGTCCACGGGGATAAGGTGCTTAAAGCTGGGGTGAAAGTGAAATACAGGGAAAGGAGAAAAGAAACAGATTCCAGAGAAACTGCAGAAAGGAGTCAAGCCACTATTTGAACCAGCTATAGGCTAGAATCAACAGTTGCTTCTTTTTCTTCTTCAAATAGAAGCTGAGAACAAAGAAATTAGTCCTTATTTGTGGTCAGTGCTGACTTCAGTCAATAAGGTGATATTAAAATAAAGTGTGTTTCAGGAAGGCATTTTTGCAAAAAGAGATAATTGATCATTTGTAGCCTAGCAACATTTGGCTCCAAATAAAAATACAGAAAAGAAAAAAAAAGAAAAAGTTATACTTGTGGCTATGAGTTTTCTGTAGACATTTCCCTTTGGTAAAATTTCAGTCCACTTGCTCTCTTACCCTTGCTGAAGTAGTTTTGTCATTCCCCCCCCCCTTTCTTTCTTGACGTGGTCCAGACCTATGATTTCATCTATGAGAGAAACTACTGGTATAGAAACTTCCTCTTCTGATGTAGATTGGTAACTTATCTCTAACATATTAAGTAATTCTCAAGCTTTTTGGTCTCATAATCTCTTTACATTTCTTTTTTTAAAAATAACACTTTAATTTCCCCCAGTTACATGTAAAAGTAATTTTTAACATTAATTTTTTTTAAGTTTTGAATTCCAAATTCTCTCTTTTCTTCCTAGTTTTCCTCCCTCACTCCCTCTTACCCCCTTCCCTTCCTGAGACAGTAAGCATTCTGATATGGATTTTATATGTACAATTATGCAAAATACTTTTCCATATTAATTATTTTGTGGAAGAGATCTCAAATTTTAAAAATAGAAGGAAGAAAGTGAAATGTAGTATATTTCGGTCTGCATTCAGACTCCATCAGTTCTTTCTTGGAGGGAAGATGGTATTTTTGATCATTAAATTTCTGGGGTTGTCTTGGATCACTGTATTGCTGAGAATAACTAAGTTATTAACAGTTGTTCATCAAGAAATATTTCTGTCACTGTGTATAATGTTCTTCTGGTTCTACTTATTTCACTTTACATCAGTTCATGTAAGTTTTTTCAGATTTTTCAGAAATCCTGTTTGTCATTTCTTATAACACAATAATATTCCATCACTATCA
The DNA here is from genome assembly GCF_016433145.1 of Gracilinanus agilis. Taxonomy (NCBI): domain Eukaryota; kingdom Metazoa; phylum Chordata; class Mammalia; order Didelphimorphia; family Didelphidae; genus Gracilinanus; species Gracilinanus agilis. The sequence continues at coordinate 332,946,176 of NC_058132.1, forward strand.
TATACTACAACATATTCGGCCACTCCCCAACTGACAGACAACCCCTCAATTTCTAATTCTTTGCTACCACAAAATGAATTACAATACATTTTGTACAAATAGATCATTTTCTCTCATTTTTCATCTTTTAGAGATATAGACCTAGAAATGGTACTGATGGATTCACAGCTGTAGAGTCCTTTGAGCATAACTCCAAAGTGTTCTCCAGAATATTTGGATCAGATTACAACTCTACCAACAGTGTATTAGTGCCTCAAATTTCTCATATCCCTTCCAACACTTATCGTTTCCCTTTACTGTCATAGTAGCCAATCTAATAGGTGTGGGGCAGTACCTCAGATCCTTTACACTCTTAAAAGTTATTGGGGCTCATTTTTTGTATAAGTAACTTTTCTATATGTAAGCTGTTTTTATAGCTGTATATGTAGGTTATATTTATAGATAGTTATCATATTAGATATGTAAATTCTTTGAATTATTATCAAAATGATTTTGACCTTGTAGATCCCCTAAAAGGGTCTCAGAGACTAAAGTATGAGAACCTCTGAATCACAGAGTTGCCAGAGGGGAGGAAGCTGGGGGAGACTGAAAAGTTCAATGACTTATCTATAGTAACCTAGAGAGTAAGCAAAATTTGAACCTTGGGCTTCCTGACCTAAGATTAGCACTCTATCCACTGTGCCGTGCTGGTTCTAATCTCAATAGCATAGGTTCCTCTTTTAAATCTTAACTTGCAATATCTAGGAGCAAGGTGGTACTTCAGTAACTGATACCCTCAGAAAGATATACACCAACCAGCTATTATTTGAAAGTAGTTACAAACTATTAATGGAACTAAAAATGTCCACCTTGTCATTTTGCCAGTAGACGAACTCTATCTTCAAAATGAGAATGCAGCAATTCCCCCAAAAAGACCTTCAAATAGTTGGTTTGCCATTGTTGTGAAAACACTGCCAGTGATTGTTTTCCACCAAAGAAAAATCATTGAGAATTTATTTTGAAATAGTCTTACTGTCTCATCTTGATACATGGAAACTGGTAATGTTACCTTCTTATGCAGAAGATGGACATGAAAACAACATTACAGAGCACTGGCTACAATAATATTTCAGAAATTACTGTTGGTTTTGAAAGAACTGTATATGTTTGGAAAGCCATTGCTGACTCTTCATAACATTGCCTTCAAAGTTAACTAGAGATCATTTGGGAACTAGTATCTGAAAGAGGCAGTGTGTGAGCAAACTGGAAAGGAATAATAAGAATCAAAAATGATGTCACTCTCTTGCTTTAGAAACTCCAGCTGCCTATTATTTCTAGAATAAAATAGAACCTTCTCTATTCATCATTTAGAACTCATCATCACTTGGTTCCAACCTAATTTTGTAGGACTAGTGCTCATTATTTCTCCTCACTCTCCATTCCAGTCAGATTGAACTACTTGCTCACTATATACAACCTTCCACCTCTCCTCCCCATACTTTTACACAAGCTATTCCCCATTCCTGGAATGCACCCCACTCCACACCTTTGCCTTATAGAATCTCTAGTTTTCTTCAAGCCTCAGCCCTAGCACCATTTTCTTTATGAGGTCCATTCTGATCACATGTGCTACTCCCTCCCCATTTGCTAGTGCTTCCCTCACCCAAGAAAATTCTTTGTATATATTTTGTGCTTATTTATCCAAATACAAGTTACTCTCCCCCAATAGAATATAAAGTCTATTATGTTATAATATTCCTTGGAGCCAAAGACCAGCTCATCTTTTTTTGTCTTTGTTCCTTACATCAATGAAACCATAGGTCTGATCCCTATCCCTACTCAACAACATCTAGCATATAATAGGGAAAGTGAAGAAATGAATAATGTGACATGTTTAGGGGCAAGTAAGCTACTTACCTGCATACCTTGGATAACTCTATCAATAACAGGATCTAGCTTATGCTAGAAATCTTTGTGAAGGGTCTAATTTTATTCAGCATTCTCTAAGAGAACCAGCTTTCTCCATTATCCTTTTGTATATTATTCCATAATCTGATGGTTTTCACTGCTGGAAAATAGTTTTCCCCTGATAGTTGGTATGAACTTTTCTTTCCCTGTTTTTAATGCCACTCCATTCTCCTGAGTTATTTTGGTGGCATTTTGTCTTCCATACAGATTCTATCACCAATAGCCCAATTGACCATATTGATCTCCTTTAACCTAGCTCTGCACATAAGTCCTGCCTGGTTTCATATTATTGAGCTTTGTTAAGGAAAGGTCTTCTTTCTTGTGTTCCTGGGCTCCTTCCATCCTGCTGAATCCCAAGAAGGTTTACTTAATCACACATTCATATCAATGTCTACATCAATCCTAGTCATTAGATCTGTCACCTGCCCAAATTGCTATATCCTATGGGGAGGATATAGTGTGACTGCTTCTGAGCCAAATCCAGTCTTAACATTATGGTCTTACATCCTATAGAATAGAAGTTGTTCAGATCTCAATATTACTCTTAGAATTGCTAGGGTCCCTTTTGGGTATCCTGGCCTCTTTCTGTGCCATGGATAAGAAATATAAGTATTGAGAACAGGAAAGGAGTTTTGCTCATCTCTCTTGACAATTTCTCCAAGTATCTTTTCCCACCTTGTGCTTTGTATGCAGTCCACAGAAGTGCTGAAATAGAGAGTGTAAGTTCCTATCTAATCTATGATCTGTCATTTAACCAGACCTCACTCCCTTCCCAATTTCTCATCCCTCAAAGCAGATAGACTTGACAGCATCCTCCCAGGATACCAAGTTTTAATTTTCCTAAGATACATCTCACCTTCTTGTTTTCTGTTCATATTTTTAACCCAGTTAGTTCTAAATTTATTCATCTCACTATCTTGGACAGTAATTACAATGTCTACCAATCTGGTCTTATCTGTGCATGGAATCAAGGTGCTTTTTACTGTCAAGACAGAGACAGACAGACAGGCAGACAGAGAGTCAGAGATAGGAGAAGAGAAGAGAAGAGAAGAGAAGAGAAGAGAAGAGAAGAGAAGAGAAGAGAAGAGAAGAGTGGAGGGAGAGAGAAAGGAAAGTGAAAGAGGGAAAAAGAGGAACAAGGGAGGGAGGGATAGAAAGAAGGAGAGAAAGACATAGAGAGAGAGATGTTGGGATGCTCAGAAGCCTGCTGAAGCTGACACCAGGATAAACGGCCATTTTTTATCAGTATATCAGTATATAGACAGAGAGAAACTTAAAGTTAATAAGACCTGAAGTTAAATCTTGACTCAGACATTGATTATCTCTATGACTCTGGGCAACTCACTTAACTTCTACTGACCTCAATTTCCCCATTTGTAAAATATGATATACATAAACACCTACCTCATTGGACTATTATAAGAATCATAGGTGATTATATATATATATATATATATATATATATAGAGAGAGAGAGAGAGAGAGTC
>NC_058132.1:332969569-332984881 GCF_016433145.1 Gracilinanus agilis
CTCTCTTTCTCTCTCTCTCTCTCTCTCTCTCTCTCTTTCTCTCTCTCTCTCTCTCTCTCTCTCTCTCTCTCTCTCTCTCTCTCTCCACATCTGCCTTCTTTTCTCTTTCCCCTTCCCACCTCTCTCACACAACTGCATGGACTCTTCTCAGCCTTGATGAAAAGCCCAAGTCTAGCCATTCTCTCACTGACTGATGGATAGTATGACTCAAAATATTTTCAAAGTTGCCTCAGACCTGCTTCCCTTTGCCCACTATCCTCTGCAGCAGTGTTTTCTTTTTTCTTTTTTTATATTTTTAAACCCTTAACTTATGTGTATTAGTTCCTTGGTGGAAGAGTGGTAAGGGTAGGCAATGGGGGTCAAGTGACTTGCCCAAGGTCACACAGCTGGGAAGTGTCTGAGGCCAGATTTGAACCTAGGACCTCCAATCTCTAGGCCTGGCTCTCAATCCACTGAGCTACCCAGCTGCCCCCTGCAGCAGTGTTTTCTGCTATGCATTCCCAGATGACAGGAAGCATCCTTTGTAAAAATAAATAAATAATCAAAAGGGATGAATCAGCTAATAGAGACTGAATTCTCACAGTGTTCCAGAAATTAGAAAGAAAAGTTTCCCAGCAAATCTAGTGAATATCCAGTAGGAGAGAAATAATCTCCCAAAGAATTGGACAGCTCCCAGGGCTTCAGAAGACATTACTAAAGGAAATCTCTCATTATGGCCATAAGCAGTGATTATTCTTTGGATTCTTCCCATTAATGTCTGTACAATTCAAACAAGTTGGACATTTCCCATCCCATTCCCAGTTGCCCAGGCAAAAGGTGTATACTTTCTGTTTGTATTTTCTGGTTATGGTGATCTTGTAGATTTTGCTGTAGTGTGGCTAGAACTATATAGAATATAAAAAGAAAGGCAGAAATGCTTTGCCCCAAGGGAGCTGACAGTGGAATATAAGCTCCTTGAGGGCAAGGGCTGTTTCACTTTTGCCTTTCAATGCCTAGCAACCTATACCCGGCTTTGTGTAGAACAGGGATTTATTGGTATTGTTTTAGTTGAAAGTATTTTTTCTCCTCTCCTTCCTTAAGACCACACTGATGATTTCATCGGGATGGGGAACTCCCATGAGGGAACTTCACTAATCCATGCAGAAGTGCTCTTACTTGGCAATTTACAAAGAAAGTTGCCCCTTAAGTGCCTGCAGGCCAATGTTTAAAACTATAAATTACCCACTGTCACAAAGTCAGGATGAGTCAAAGGTAGGATGTGAACTCCAATTTTTCCAACACCAAAGCAATTCTTTATCTACTATGTCTTGAACTCATCTCTTGACATTCTCTTACTTTCTCACCAATGGACCACTCATCTTTTCCATCAGTATTAAGCTCCTACTGGTGTTGTCTCCTCTAGTAGAATGTGAACCCTTGAGAGCAGGAACTTCCTTGTTTTTCTATTTCTATCCTCAGCATTTAGCACAGTGTTTTTCATATAATATCTGCTTTATCCTTCATTCATTCAAGTCCCACCTTTTAAAGTAGGTCTTTCCCAGGTACCCCATGCTCCCTTCCCACTATACCAGAGACTTATCAGAATCTTAGAAACTTGCCTTCTGATTAAGAGGTGATGGATGCCAGATGTAGAATAAAAAGTTAATTTTCGCAAATAGACTGGGAATTTGTTTTCCTTAACTATGTTCTTTCATTACAAATATTTTGTTTGTTGACCTTTTTTCAGTTTTTCATAGGAGAAGATGGCAGGGAGAGGGGTTATGAATAGGATTGCCCTCCCCCTGACCCTCCATATCACTAAATAATAAAGAGGGAAACTGAGGCATTGTAATGATACATACAACAGTACATTAGGAATGAGAACATCTTTGAAAGTGCCATATTGAATTTTTAGTACTCAAAAAGAAAGTCAAGCTATGCATATTAGAAGTTTCATGTACAATGTTCTTTTTCTATTTTATGGTAGATATAAAATGTTCATTTTATTTCATGTTTGTGAATTTCAAAAATAAAAAAATTAAAATAAACAAATTACTTCCCCTCTACTTATTATAACTCTTGTACTTCTCTAGATATTTAGATTGTGTCCCCCATTCTTCGGAATTTTGAGAATGGTTCCTAAGTATGTTTGCTTGTTTGTTTTCTCTTTCTTTTTATCCCCACCACCTACCAGGCACACAGTAAGTACTTAATAGATGCTTGTTGACTGACTGATACTCAGTCCCTCAGAAATTAACTAAAAAGACTTCAATTAGGAGTTTGGATAGGTAAGAGAAGCCATTTCACAACAAGGAAAAGGCTGACTAATATGGTTCCTTCTGTCCAGGTACAACAATTTACTGGTAATCTTCTCCAAGGCATCCTCTGAAACATCTAACAGTGTCCTCTAGTCAGCAATGGTTTTTCATTTCTTTTGGCCATCATGGAAAAGGTCTCAGGGAGACTCATCCAGGTTAACAAAGGAAGCTGCAGAATCATTTCCCTAGATCTTAAAAAACAGGATAAAGGTCCATCTGTCTATTAATTAATCACTCAAGAATAGCTCGATAGTCTCCTGTAGTCATAAAATATATTCAATTCTGGGCTTAAAAGCAGTTTTTAGGCATGATAGGTGGCAAAGTGGATAGAGAACTAGCCTTACAGCCAGAAAGTCCAGAGTTCTCAATCCTGGCACAGATCGTTTCTGCTGTTCATAGAGCTGGACAAGTTGTTTAGCCTCTCTCAACATCCATTTCCTCATATAAAATAGGAATAGTAATAGCACCTACTTCATTAGCATTGCTATGAAGATAAAATGAAATATTATGTGTAAAGCATTTTGTAAGCCTTAAAGAGGAATATACATGCTAGCTATTATTATATTTATTCCAAATTTCCTATTACATCATATTCATTCCAAAAGAGCTATTTTTCTGGATGCTAGGGTTAACATTAGAATTAAAAAGTTTCTCTTTAATGGAAAAGATTAGAAATAAGTATCAGAGGACAGCTTAACATACCTACTGTAAGGGATCATAGCAGAGCATGGCTCCAGAGTGCTTTCCAAACATGTTATGAAAGAAGGTATTTATGATACTGAAAGGAAATGTTGGTAGTCTTTTATTTTATGATGATTTCTTTCTCCCTCTCTCTCTCTCTTTTTTAACATTTTAATTTTTTATTTATTTTTATCATTCGTTTCTTTTTAAATTTCAAGTTCCAAATTCTCTCCCTCCTTCCCATCCCCTCCCACATCCACTGAGAAGGGAAACAGTATGATATGAAATTATGCAAAACATACTTCTATTATAACCATATTTTTTAAAACCAAGAAAAAGTGAGAAAAATATATTTCAATTAGCACTCAGATTTCATCGGTACTCTTTTTGGAGATGGAAAATATTTTTTTTTTCCATCATGAGTCCTTTAGAACTGTCTAGAATCATTGTATTTATCCAAGTAGCTAAGTCTTCCATAGGTGATCATCATTATACCATTGCTGTTCTGTGCACAATGACCTCCTGGTTCTTCTCACTTCACTTTGCATCAGTTCACATAGGTCTTGCCATATTTTTCTGAAACTATCCTAGTCATCATTCCTCATAGCACAATAGTACTCCATCACAATCATATGCCAGAAATTGTTTATTTTATGACTATTTCAATTCATCCTGCTAGAGGAGGCATGAGCTATCATCCTTTTCTGTGGGCCTCAGTTTTTCAAGCTTAACTTTTTTATCTCAATTAAAAAACAAAGGGTTTATTATATACTGTCTTGCTGATGTCACTTACCCCAAGTCTATTCCACTGATCCTTCCTTCTGTCTCTTAGCCAGTACCATATTGTTTTGATGACTGCTGCTTTATAGTTTAGTTTAATATCTGGTACTGCTAGGCCCCCTTCCTTCACATTTTTTTTTTCATTATTTCCCTTGATATTCTGGATCTTTTGTTATTCCAAATGAAATTTGTTATAGTTTTTCCTAATTCAGTAAAGGAGTTTTTTGGTAGTTTGATAGGTATGGCACTAAATAGGTAAATTAATTTGGGTAGAATGGTCATTTTTATTATGTTAGCTCGTCCTACCCATGTGGCTTCCCAATTGTTGAGATCCAGTTTTATTTGCTTGGAAAGTGTTTTGTAGTTGTTTTCGTATAACTGCTGTGTTTGTTTTGGTAGATAGATTCCTAAGTATTTTATATTGTCTAGGGTGATTTTAAATGGTGTTTCTCTTTCTACCTCTTGCTGCTCTAATGTGTTGGAAATATATACAAATGCTGATGATTTATGTGCATTTATTTTGTATCCTGCAAATTTGCTAAAGTTGTTGATTATTTCAGGATCAGTGGAATAGACTTGGGGTAAGTGACATCAGCAAGACAGTGTATGATAAACCCAAAGAGTCCAACTTTTGGGACATGAATCCACTATTTGACAAAAACTGCTGGGAAATTTGGAAAACAATATGGGAGAGATTAGGTTTAGATCAACATCTCACACCCTACACCAAGATAAATTCAGAATGGGTGAATGACTTGAATATAAAGAGGGAAACTATAAATAAGTTAAGTGAACACAGAATAGTATACTTGTCAGATCTCTGGGAAAGGAAAGATTTTAAATCCAAGCAAGAGTTAGAGAAAATTACAAAATATAAATTAAATGGTTTTGATTATATTAAGCTAAAAAGCTTTTGTACAAACAAAAACAATGTAGTCAAAATCAGAAGGGAAACAACAAGTTGGGAAAAAATCTTTATAACAAAAAACTCTGACAGGGGTCTAATTACTCAAATATACAAGGAATTAAATCAATTGTATAAAAAATCAAGCCATTCCCCAATTAATAAATGGGCAAGAGACATGAATAGGCAATTTTCAGGTAAAGAAATCAAAAGTATCAATAAACACATGAGAAAGTGTTCTAAATCTCTAATAATTAGAGAAATGCAAATCAAAACAACTCTGAGGTATCATCTCACACCTAGCTAAAATGAAAGAAGGCTAAAATTGGCTAAAATGAAAGAAGGGGAGAGTAATGAATGCTGGAGGGGATGTGGCAACATTGGGACATTAATGCATTGCTGGTGGAGCTGTGAACTGATCCAACCATTCTGGCTGGCAATTTGGAGCTATGCTCAAAGGGCTATAAAAGAATGCCTGCCCTTTGATCCAGCCATACCATTGTTGGGCTTGTACCCAAAAGAGATCATAAATAAACAGACTTGTACAAAAATATTTATAGCTGTGCTTTTTGTGGTGGCAAAGAACTGGAAAATGAGGGTATGTCCTTCAATTGGGGAATGGCTGAACAAACTGTGGTATATGCTGGTGATGGAATACTATTGTGCTCAAAGGAATAATAAACTGGAGGAATTCCACGCGAACTGGAAAGACCTCCAGAAACTGATGCACAGTGAAAGGAGCAGAGCCAGAAGAACATTGTACACAGAGACTGATATACTATGGTAAAATCGAATGTAATGGACTTCTGTACCAGCAGAAAGCAATGACACAGGACAGTTCTGAGGGATTTATGGTAAAAACGCTACCCACATTCAGAGGAAGGACTGTAGGAGAGGAAACATATAAGAAAAACAACTGCTTGAATGCATGGGTTGAGGCAGACATGATTGGGGATGTAGACTCGAAACTACCACACCAATGCAACTATCAACAATTTGGAAATAGGTCTTGATCAATGACACATGTTAAAACCAGTGGAAATGTGCACCGGCCATGGGTGGGGGGAGAGCAGGGGGTGAAGGGGAAAGTAGGAGTATGAATCATGTAACCATGTTAAAAATGAATATTAATAAATGTTTAAAAAAACAAAGGGGCTAAATATCCCAAGTCTCTCTCAGATCTAAACATTTTATGGTTTTGTGATTTTTCTCCTTTGGAGACGGTGGCAATGAGGCACAGTTAAATGTAATGGAAGGCTGGATTGTAGACAGTGGAATAATCATCATCATCATCATCATCATAATCACTAGTTATGGAATCCAAGCACTTAGGGTCAAATACCTAATATGCCATCTGGGTGAGCTTAGCCAAGTCCCTCAATGCCCCTATGCCTCAGTTACCTCATTTGTAAAATGAGAGTGTAATAATGACTTGTTGACTTTCATGGCCTCTGGGGTCTCTTCTAGATCTAAGATCTCAGGCTATGTTGAATCCCTTTGTTGCTGGTTTCTCTTTTTCTACTCCTTGTTCTACATTTAGTGGCTTCCTACCTCCAGTGGGAGAAAAGTATACAGGATGCAGACAGAGACAGTCAGTTTGGGGCTTGGTATTGTCTATAATACATAAGCAAGTATTCATTGTTCTTCCTATCCTGCCCCACCCCAGGGTCTCCTTGGCCACCACTACTGGAGTCTTTCTGAAATCCTTGTCCCTCAGTTAATGAGAACTTACTGTAGTTATAAAGCTGTAAGGTCAAGGGCTCTCTTTTACTGCCCATTCTGGCTATGACTGTGCCCAGAGCTAATGAGAAAAAGATGACTCCAACATATAATAAATGACACACAAATAGAAAAAGAAATTACATTTTCTTTCTTCTGGGGCCATCCTTCCTCCCTAGCCTGGATTAGGCTCTCCCTGAATCTCTGCCTAGTGGAATCTTCCCCTTTCTTCAAGGACTGGTTCAGATGCTACCTACTTCAATGAAACTGCTTCTCAAGTCCTCCTGCCCCATTTGATGTGATTATTTTTTTCTTCTTCCATGAATTTCTACTTGCATTTTGTTTATACCTTTCCTTTCAATCTATATTTCATTCTGCATTGTCATTATTAATATACAGAGATATACAAGTAATTTTACATCTCTTATCTCAAATAACGAGTAGTATTACAGAGTAGAGACACAGCCTTGGAACCAGGGAAACTTGGAAAAAAAATCTGACCTCCCACACATACTGGCTATGTTGAGCCAGAAGTAACTTCCCAGACACTCAGGCAACTCTTTAAGACAAAACAACAATAACAACAACAACAACAACAAACCTGCAAAGAAGTTGTAGAGAGGGATGTCAATTTATACAGGAAATGGAAATTTTGTATATTAATAAAACCATAAATTTAATCCTAATTCCTACACCATCTTTTAGCTCATAGACATTTAGCTCTTACAAGGCCTTTTAATTTAATTTATAATTTAATTTATTCATTTAATATTTTTTTATTTAATCCCTGTATTTCCCTTTAGTGCCCAAATACTGCCATATGCATAGTAAATCCTTCAGGAGTGTTTAATTGCTACATATTAAAATGATACTGTTTGTTAAACTCAGTACTAATCTCTTTGGCATCTGGATTAATCATTCTATGGGTACTTATGTAACCATTATCAACAATAACAAATATTAATAATTATAATTAACTAGTCTGTTGAGTGTATGCTGGGCACTAAAGAGGTCACAAACTTGAGGTGCCTAAGTCTTTAAAAGAATATAATCTGATGTTGAGGAATAATGTATCTATGCAAAAGTTTTCTTCTAAGTTTATATCTCTAATCTCTAGCCCCCATTTGCAAAGAACTCCAGGTATTTTACAAATATCATGGAAACTTAGGGAGATTTTTCTCTTTTACTTGGCTGTCCAGTTGTTGGCAAATGGTGTTAACCTCCCTCAATTTAATGTCATTCAGAAATTACTTATCAAGCACCTACTATGTGCAGATACTCTACTAGTCGCTGGTGATTTGAAGGCAAAAATCAAATGGTCCTTGACCTCAAAAGCTCATATTCTAATGTAAAGTTATATTCATTCTTTTTTATTATTATTTAAACTCTTGCCTTCCATCTTAGAATCAATACTGTGCATTGGTCCCAAGACAGATAAGAAATAACAGCTAGGCAATGGGGATTAAGTAATTTGCCCAGGGTCACAAAGCTAAGAAGTATCTGAGAGTAAATTTGAAACCAGGACCTCTCATCTATAAAACTGGCTCCCCATTCACTGAGCCACCTAGATGCCCCTTGTTATATTCATTCTTAAAAATAAACAAACTACCCCGGACCAGGTTTCCAAAGCTCTCTTCTCATCTGGAAATATAGGGGATATTCATAAACTAGGTTCCACTTTGATTGGCAAACATGTTTTGGACTACTTTATTTCTAACCCAAGCCAACTAACTCTTCCTTAGGAAACCAGATGGCTCTCTGCTTTCAGGGCTGACAATATTAAGGCTGAATTTAATGCAGATACATAGCCACCTTAGCATGTTATAGTTCATAATTCCTGTGTTCAAAAGACCCACTGACCTCAGTTTCCCTGGTAGTTGGGATTATAGGTATGTACTCCCACTTCCAGCTACTTTTATTCATTATCAGAAAATGTAGTCTACAACAGTGGTATTGGAATTTGAATTCAATATATCATTGTAGAGAGGCAACCATAAGTAATGGGTAGAGAGTTCACCTACCAGTCAAGAAGACCTGGATTCAAATTCTGCCTCTCTGTGAATCTTGACAAAGCTTTGAAGTTCCCTGGCATCTCTCTAAGACTAGAAATGATGATCAAGCCTCAGAGTGCTGTGGTTGAGATAGTTTCCTCACAGGCAGATTTCCATTTCCATAAAACCATAGGTTTTATCTACTCTCACCTTCAGCAAGTGGTCTCTCCTTTCAGAACACAGGACTGACATATTAGAATTAGGTATTTCAGAAGAGCAACCTTCCAGCATAGGTTACTATTTGTTTCTGCCCTGTTTTACAGCCCTTTTCATACAGCCAACTATACTTTCTTCAACTCAGTCCTCTTTCAGACTGTGCTACATAATACTAAATCCAGTAGGAGAGTACCTAGAACAGATCGGATCCTGGAGTCTTCTAAATGAAATAGCCTGCTGAGAAATCCTATTAGGCAGCTCATCTTACTGTGCCATGATGGTAATGACCCTAGTTTCCCTGACCCCCAAACAACACTCATCTCTCTGGGATCTGAAATGCCCCTTGATGAAGATCATGCTATTTCTGTGTCTTTCACTCACCAGCTAACCGCTGATTAAAGGTAGTATTAATAGCTCCCTAAGTGCCCCCTGAACTTGGCTGTCAGCATGGTGGAGTTCTGGTCTAACAACACCCATGGCATCTGAGGTTTTTATTTTAGGATTAGAGGGTACATGGGTGGAGGAGGGAAGGGCAGCCAAAGGATGAGGACCAGGACACAAGAACTAGCTAATAAGAGCTTCTTATTTAAGAGGAGTTGAATTAGACACATTTCTCAGCCTTTAAACACTGAAAATTTTCTAAAGATGATTCCCTTAGGCTTATAAAGTGCCTCATCTCAGCAGCTTGGTAGATGAAGGCTTCGATACAGTTGTCAAGTTCAAAGGGTCTCTTGGGTTTCATGAAGGGAAGAATTTACATATTGGTGAAAAATTATCTGAGATATCCCCAAGTGGAGGGGGTTGTGTGAGAACTTGGCATTTATAGGAATGAGGGAGAAATGCAGAAGTCAAAGAAGGCAAAAGCTATATGCCTAGGTTTAGTATAAAGGTGAGTAGGTCTCTGGAGAGAAGTTATTGGAGAGAAGGGGTTGCCAGTGGATTTTCCACTTGTACTTCATTGTTCTTAATAAAGAAATGAAATGGATCACGAAAAATGGAGGGTGTTTCACTAAGTACATTCTTTGTTCAGATCTAAGAATTTTCAATGGCAAATTTATTGCTGTGCTAAATTAGAAAAGAATTATATCAGCCTATAATCTATTGAAAAGCTCAATATGACAGGAATTAAGTGGCTTAAGTTCCCAGTCCTGAGATATGACCTTGAACTTCTTTGGTTCTCATTTTGATACCCATAAATATGGGGTTGATATAGGATCCTATTCCTCTAATTTCCTGAAATGATAAAAATGCTTAAGATGTATATTTTAAAATATGGAAATAGGTATAAGTGATAACATTTGTATAACCCAGTGGAAGTGCTTATTGGATCCACAAGAAGGGAGGGAAGAGGGGAGGGAAAGAAAATAAAATATGTAAACATGGAAAAACTATTTTAAAAATAAAAATGGAAAAAATGGAAAAAGATGTATATTTAAAGTACTTTCCATTCATTTGGGGAAAAATTGTATTGATTAATTTACCACTTCTTTGTTTGTCTTCTGTGACCCTTCTTTTGCTCAATGAAAAATAAACAGTGATCTGTATACATCACGTTATTCCCTAGCTCAAGGCTCTACAATGGTTCCCTATGGTCTTCTATCTTAAGTCCAGATCCCTCTGTCTTATTTTCATGATTCTCCACAATCTGATCTTCCCACTGTAGTACTATGTAGTCCTCTATTCCATTACTTTCTAACACAAATAACTGTGTTCCAGTCAGCAAAGTGACCTCATATTATTTCCAATATGCCAGAGTACATTCTCACCTCTGAGCTTTTGATAATGGTGTTTTCTCAACACAAGGCATTCTTCTCTGCTTCTTTCTCTCCATCTAAATGTTTACTTATCCTTCAAGGTTCAGCCCAAGTCCCACCTGATCCACAAAGACTTCTTTGAATTCTCCAGGCCACATTGATATCTCTCTTCTATAAACTTCTGTCCTGTGTATACTGAATTCCTGTTAATATAGTTTATATTTGTTCTATAATTATTTCATATGTGTTCATTTTTTCTCCCAACTAGAGTTCTCCTTGATATCAAAACACAATCCCACAGTGCTGGTAGTAGGGCTCTCTACTTTCATGGTGCCACATACCACACTGTTGTTGTTTCTTCATTTTAGGCACTCTTTATGGCCCCAGTTGGTGTTTTCTTTGCAAAGTTTGCCATCTTCTCCAGCTTATTTTCATAGATGAGGAACTGAAGCAAATAGAATTAAATGACTTGTATAACTTCACAAAACTGCAAAATTTGAGGCTAGACTTGAACTCAAGAAGATGAGTCTTCCTCACTCCAAGCCCTAGAAATCTATCTACTGTGTCACCTAGCTGCCTAAGTACCATACAAGGATGCTGATAAATATATAATATCCTATTTTTTCTTGAATTAACTTCATTCGTTTTTCTGACCTATGATAACAATTTTCTTGATGATTATCTAAACTTTAGGAGTTATGTTTGCCAGTCTCTCTTGGTTGAGGCAGATTCACTTTGTTATCAAAAAATATCGCTCCCCATAATGATGAATAATGATTGATGTGAATTGAAGTTTCCAAAAAATAATCATCATAAAATCTCAGAGCTAGAAGGGAACTTAGATGTCATCTAAATATTATAAAATCAGAAAAAATTGGGTAAAACTTTAATTCTGGGACTGTGTGTTCATTAATTGCTTAGAGTTAGAATCACAAAATTTTAGAGCTGAAAAGGACCCAAGAGAACATCTAGTCCAAATATTGTCTATACAAAGCAAGATTTTCAGTATGAAAAAAAAAACTACAAAAAACCTTTCAGAACATCAATGGCAGATCAGGCCAAAATGATGAGGACCAATGGGTAAGCAAGGAGGAAGAAAGAAGCATTCCAGCTAAATTAACTTCCAAATGCCTTGAATTTGCACTATTGTCATTTTCCTTCTGGTATTAGGCTAACCTGGAGAAAATCATGTAGACTTCAAGTTCGACATGAGTCAACATTATGACTTGGTCATCAAAAGACCTAAAGTCACCTTAAACTGCATTGAGAGAAGCAGTGTTACCATCCCACTAATATCTGGAATATTGTCTTTAGTTCTGGGACTCGTACTTTAGGAAGCATATTGACAAGCTGGACCGTCTCCAGATGAGGGTGACCAACATGGTGAGCAGACGTGAAACCACATTAAAGACCACTGGATTGTGATATCTAGCCTGGAGAAGAAAAGACGAGGCAGATAGGTGATGTAGTGGATCTGCCTATCTACCTGCCCCCTTGTATGTGTGTGTGTATATATATATATATATATATATATATATATATATATACGTATATATATATCACACACACATATATATATAAATAGATAGATAGATAGATAGAGCTATGTAATTATTATGAGAAAGTTGTCTATAATTATATAAATTATAAAATTATAAAAAAGAAGGATCAGACTTTTCCAGAGAACGGAACCAGGAGTAATAGCTAGAATTTGTCAAACTTGCCAAGAAGCATATTAGGGGTCAACATAAGTGGGAGAAAATAACTTCCTTACAATAAGAGCTAAGAGTGAAATGAGTTGACTCAGGAAGTAATAAGTAAAATAATAATAAGTAAATAATAAATAACAAATAAATAAATAATAAGTAAAACATTCATGGTGTGTGGGGGGGGGAATAATTCCTCTTAAGAGATAAACAATTTGGATAAAGTCAAACTCTCCAAGCCAAGGTAGTTAGTTAGGTTTTATTGGAAGAGGACCAAGTCCCCCAACAAAACCAGATGCTGGGCATCACGCGTCATAATGGAAGGTTTTTAAATAGGTTTGGTGACTACTTGTGTGTGGGTACTGTAAAGGGGATTCCCTTTGGGCATGGATTGAGATCTCTGAAGTCCATTCTAAGTAAGTGGTTCTATGAGATCACCTTCTTAGGCTCCAAGGACCATCCAGCTGGGTTGGACTCCAAGCTGCTGCAGGCCTTACCCATAAGTAAAGTTGAAGGTTTGTACTTATAAGCCTAAAACAATAACAAACCTCATGCAGCAAGTTTATTGAACATCATAGCTTATTGGGCTGTATGAAAAATTTCTCCTACCAATGAAGTTATCTATGTCTTTTTTGCTCACCAAGTCCCCATCCCTTGCCTACATAAGACAAATCATCTGATAGTAATACTGTCTGAATTCTTGTCAAAAGCCCAGATCCAGCTTGTTCACTGCTACCACCACAACTAAATATTATAGGATTAAATTGCCATATTAATTAAAAGTTTTGGGGCAGCTGGGTGGCTCAATGGACTGACAGACAGGCCTAGAGACAGGAGGTTATGGGTTCAAATCTGGCGTCAGAAACTTCCTAGCTGTGTGACCCTGAGCAAGTCACTTAACCCCCATTGCTCAGCCCTTACTACTCTTCTGCCTTGGAACCAATACAAAATATTGATTCTAAAATGGAAGGTAATGGTTATATTAAAAAAACTAATTAAAAAAGTCTTCTATTCCCATAAAAACATCATTTTTCTTGTTGTTCAGTTATTTCAGGTTTGTCTAACTCTATGTGGCCCTATTTGGTCTTTTTGGGAAAGATACTGGAGTGGTTTATTATTTCTTTCTCCAGTTCCCTTTTACAGATGAGGAAAATGAGGCATACAAGGTCAAGTGTTATACAGCTAGTAAGTGTCTGCGGCTGGATTTAAATATACAAATATGAGTTTTTCAGACTCCAGGATTGGCCCTTTTAATTCACCACCTAGCCGTTCTAAAAAAATTATTAGGACAGGCCTAAAATTTGGAAGCATGATGGAAACAAACAAACAAAAAAATAGTGGACTCAGAGTCCCAGCTCACTCACCCTTCTCTATGCCTCAGTTTCCTCATCTGTAAAATGGGGTTTGGTACAAAGAAAAGCACTTTATAAACCACAAAATGATATTCAAACTTACTACAAAGCTTTGATGCAGCTTCTTCCACTGGAGTAAGGAAAAGACTATTTATTATTGGACAGTGAACCCCAGAAGAATTACATGATCTAACCAAGACAATGACTAAACCTTTGGCTTAGTTTAGCCCTAAAGCTTCTCTTTGCTTCTTCCTCTCCCTAATCTTTGTTTTCTCTTCTCTGTCTTCTGCCCCAATACTAGTAATAGCTCTAGGCAAACCTCTAGGCAGTATTTGCTGGCTGGGCAGGCTAATTGGTCTCCAAGTGTCTCTGCAAACAGCAAACTTGCAGGGACTTAAAAAAAACCAGGAAATAGTTTCTCTGTCACAAAGAGAAAGAAAATATAATATAAATATATGTGTATATTTTGTACCTCATAATGAAAGTCTGTCCTTTACATTAAAAAATTCTCTAGTGGATAGGATCTTATTTCTCCCCTGCTTCCCAGGGGAAGACTCACAAATAGAGGTCCCAGATGCAAACATCCAGAGGAGAAGATACACAGTTCTGTGTCACTACATTTCAAAAAAGATAATCTAATTTTATCTAAAATGCCCCTTATTTCCAAAACAATTTAGCCTCTAGGAAAAGCATTGAACAGTTCCAGGAAGACTTGCATAAAACAAATATACACTAAAACTAACATCGAGTTGATAGCCAAAAGACCAGCTCCTTAGGGCACCATGGTGTACTGGAAAGAAAATGGAATTTGGAATCAGAAGCCCTGAGTCCAAGGTCCTGGTTCTGCTATTTACTAACTTTTTAACCATGGGCAAATCATTTCAACACTGGGGGCCCCATTTTCCTCATGTGTAAAAATAGGTACTGAATTAAATAATGTCTAAGGCTTTTTCTACCCTTAACATTCCATGATCTGCTCTAAGATAGCTTAGAATGTCATTGGATGAAAATCTGGAAGGGACTTTAAGATCATTGAACCTAAGGTCCCACAAATAATATATACTCATGGGTTCCAATGCCTTCCAAGGTAGCCAAGATAAATATTTAAGTTGCTATGCTATTAAAGTAGAATTTCTCAGAGCAGGGTCTTCATTTCACCCAAATGCATTCCAACTCTGCCAACAAAGAATGTAAGGCACTAAACAGATCTCCAATAAGGTGACTTGTTGTCCTCTAAGTAAGCCAAAATGTGAAACAGAAAAAAAGATAAGTCTCTACTACCTCTCCTCTAGCCCCTTTTCCACTTCCACTAAGCTGAAAGTTGAGCTCTGACCAAAGGGTTAATTTAAGTAAATTGTGAAGCCTAACAAAAAGCAGGTAAACAGAATGATGACAAGACAGGTTTACCATGGTGTCTTCTATGTCTTACATCCTTTCACTCATTTCTAATAGGATCATAGATTTGGAGCCAGAAGGAATCTTAGAGGCCATAAAGTCAAAAACTTCATTTTACAGTTCAGAAAAATGACCCAAGATCACACAGTAGATGTCAGAGACTGGATTTCAACTCAGATCTTCCTAACTCTAGGTCCAACATGCTACATATTCTGTCACATTGTGTTCTCCTTGTCACACATATTAAAATTGAGGCTGGATTTGTGGTGGCAAAAAACTGGAAAACAAGAGTATGCCCGTCAATTGGGGAATGGCTGAACAAACTGTCATATATACTAGTGATGGGTTATTATTGTGCTCAAAAGACTTGAGGAATTCCATGTGAACTGGAAAGACCTCCAGGAATTGATGCAGAGTGAAAGGAGCAGAACCAGGAGAACATTGTACACAGAGACTGATACACTGTGGTAAAATCGAATGTAATGGACTTCTGTACTAGCAGCAATGCAATGACCCA
>NC_058132.1:332986429-333000291 GCF_016433145.1 Gracilinanus agilis
CCCCCCCCCCCCGGACCTCATGCATTGTTCATATCTATAAACAGAAATTCAATAGTAACCCCAAAGCCAGACTCAATTTTCTCTGGGACTCAGGATACATAAGCTGCCCCAGCCCAGGCAATTAGTGGCAGCCATAGAATGACTAAACTGACACCCATTATTATTCCAGGGCTGGAAGCCTCTCCTCAGTGTTTGCATAAAATAAACAAGGAAGGAAATACAAGAGCTGGCCTGGGGACTTCAGCTGTGCTGACTACACTACGGTAGGAAGGAAGAGAAAAGAAAAGGGCTGAAGACTCCTAGGTCCAATAAAAAAAAAAACAAAAAGCGTCAATAAAAGTAACTTAGGTACACATAGTGCAGAGGCAATTAAATCCCCAGCAACAACAAAAAGGGTGAAAACAGAAGGGATTGTTTTTGGTGTGGAAGGGAGAAGGGAGTCAGAGGTGACAGTGTATTAGTGCCACATTGAGGATCCCTCAGTTAAACCAAAAGGCTTGTGTGCCAGAAGTAAATAGGCTTTTAAGGGGAATATAAACTAGCCTGTTCTTCAGCTTTGACAACCTCCAGCCCTTCCCACCTCATCCAGTGCTAATTTCACGGAACTTCCTGGTCACGGCTATCCAGAAAGATATCAGTAAGGAGAGCCTATGGAATCTCCATCCATACCTCCAGTGTTTTTAGCCACAGAACAGACTGAATAAGTTATTTTTTTTTTCATTTGTAGCAATGTAGTATCTGCTTATAGAGTTGTGAGTGAAGCTGCTTAGGAAAAAATGTTGTAGTTATACCCATGCACTGAAATTGGCTTTTCAGTACTCACAAGTCAATTTACCATCCTGCATACCTTTCAGGAATGGAATTTGCTACAATGCATAGCACTTTCCCCCTTTAGAGTAAGCCATTTGCTCTTTTTGTCTAAATCTGGGCGGGGGGGGGGGGGGGGGAGGAAGAAACTACAGTAAGTAAAACTTTCTCTTAATAACCTGACCCCAAGACCTGGAGCAGAATGATGAGCCAAGGGTTCACAGTACTAGTTTTAGGGTACCCATTGCTATTAGAACCTGGCTGGAGTGTGCTAAAACGCCTTTCCAATACAGTTTCCTCTCAATTATTTATATACAATCAATATGTACATATAGGGAGAGGTAATATCTAAGCCATAACAGATAGATGACCTAAATACTGCAAGAAATCCACAACTTCTAGCATGATGGGGTTCATGAACTTGTTTCTTAATATTCAGATAACAGTATTTCAAAAGGTTTGGTTTCCTTAGAATGCTTACATGTTTTATTTGGGGTATTTAAAATCATTTTTTGAGCAGGAGTCAATGGGTTTCACCAGACTGCAAAGACAACCCATGACAAACCCAACTGTTTAAGAACCTCAGTTGTACAGAGAATTTATAATTGACAAGGATCCTACAGGATGAGGAGGGGCAGGATTGGCTGAAATCTTCTCTGGTAGAGGAAGCAACCACATCAATGAAACCACAGATTTATCAAGGTAGAGGAGAAGTAACTTGTCCATGGCGCTAGAAGTCTGCCATCATATAGCCCAACCAGTGGCTGTAACATGAGACTTAGGATGGGGGAGAGAGTGGTGTGAGCATGTCTGACCTAATGTCAGTCTCTACGGCTGTATCTCACAGGGCACATGAAAGCCTCATGTAAAGGATGTATATAATATTCTTTAAAAACAAAAAAGGCAGCCCTATGATTTCATGAGTGTAGAGAGATCCTAGTGAGGAAATTCCTCCTACAGCTGCAGATCAGCACCTGCTCTGTAATTCTTAGTCTTGGAGAACTCCCCGGGACACTGACAGGTTAAGTGACTTGCCCAGATCACTCAGCTGATTTGTGTTAGAGACAAGGCTTGAAGCTATGTTTTTCTGGCTTTGAAGCCAGCTCTCTACTACCCTACTTCTTCACTTTCTATCTACTACACTACCCTACCACTCAAGAAATTATTTAAAATACTATAAATATATTATATATTATTTATATTACATAATAATTACACATATATTGTATATATAATAACACATCTATGGGATTAGCTAAGCATTTTTTCTTTTATATTAGAATGGATAATCAAGAGTTGGTTATATTCTCAGACACTTCCTAGCTGTGTGATCCTAGGCAAGTCATTTAACTCCCATTGCCTAGCGCTTACCTTGGAACCAATACACAATATTGATTCCAAGAGAGAAGGTAAGAGGTTGTTTTTTTTTAAGAGTTGATTATATATAAAATAATCCCTAATGATGTTAAAAAGCTGAGGGAGAAGAGGGGATTGTCAGAAGCTTTACTTAATGATGTTTGGCTTCTCATTTACTTTGCTTCTGCTCCTGTTTTGAGAGTCAGGGAAACCATGGAAAGACATCATTGCCTTTACCTGGGCAAGAAATAAAATTCCAAAGTCACCTAGAGAGACTCACCCTTGCAGACTACATTGTTTTCAGGTTCATAGCCAGCTTTACAGGTGCAGCGCCCAATTGGTACCATCCACTCTCCATCCCCGTTGCAATACAGTTTAATAGGGACATCCACCTCCTCTGCATTGGGGATGCATGTTCCCCGGGCAATCACCAGAGATGTGCTTTCAGCCCCAGTCATAGTCTCTGGGAAAATAGCAAAATTCTGTACGATGCTGGGGCACTTCTTGAAAAACACTCTAACAGAGAGGAGAGACATGCAAGCCCCATAATCCTGAAAAGCGAGGTAAAAGCCATTCCGAGTGAGGGGCCCAAAGCTTCTCACTTCTGTGTTAACCTTCATCAACCTTCCCCCAAAGTCTACCTGGGAGAAGCTCTCGTCAGCAGCAATAGTGTCCACTTTGAGGTAGGGAGCCTCTGTCCAGAAGGCAGACTTCTTGGTGGCAATGACAGAGTCTGTCTCATAGTAGTAGAGGTTAAAGGTCTCTTTGCAAGAACCAGGAACATTTGGGAGACTGCTGCAATCCCTCACAGTGAAGCGCATCTCTGTGTAGATACGGTGGGCCCCTCGCCGATTGATGAAAGTGGTAAGCAGCCAGTTGTTCTGGTTGGGCTCAAAGACGTTGCATACCTGGTAGGTACGGATGGTGTTCAGGTTTTCGTCATAGCCACTGACCTCTTCCCACTGCACAGAGTGGATGCCAAGAGAGAGAGAGAGAGAGACATAGAGAGAGAAGGGGAAAAAAAGACAGTGAGAGACCATGAGAGAGAAAAAGACCATAGAATTCTAAGCCTAGAGAACATCTTAAGAGAGATTTCAGCAGACCAAAGGATCATAAATTAAAAGTTGGAAAAGATTTCAGAAATCATTCAGTCTGACTATCTCTTTTTATACTTGAAAAAAATTAGATGCCCCCCAAAATTTAATAGTCCCAGAACTGCACACTTAATAACAGCATCAGGATTGAAACTCAGGTTCCCTGACTCCAAATCCAGTTCTCCTTCCTTTGTGCCATGATGACTTCCTTAACATGATGATCATCTAATATTGCATGTTATAATAAACTATCTGTGTCCTTTCCTTAGACTGTAAGGCTCCAAATTGTCAAGGACTAGGTCTTAAACTTTTGTACCTCTCTCAGAATTTAGCACAGCACTTATTGAAAATACTTTTTATATGTATGAATGAATGAATGAACAATAGAACTAACAGCAAATGAATGGAACTTTTATCTTGCTACAAAACTTAAAATACCTTGAGAAAGATTTTCCTCTCTTCAAAGATCTTCTATATCATTACTCTTTTTTACATCATTATTCTTGAAGGATGTTAATACAGTAACTTTCTAATAGTTGTGGTGAATCATCCTGTGACCATTTCTGTCCCATGTTTCCCAACCCAACCTACGCTGCAAAACAGTAAAATAGCTACATTTTCTACCATGGACTCATCTACACTTTGGAGTCTCTTCATAGCTCAGGGTACAAGGACCTGAACTTGGGAGGAGGGAGGGATATGACAGTAGAAGGAGCAAGATGTAAGGAAGAAGAATGATTTGAGTTTTTAAGCTTTTAAAAACATTTATATTGTTATGGTTTTAAAAATAATTTTATATTCATAAGTAGCTTTAAATTTTTTTTAAGAAGTCATGTCCTATGGTGGTGAAAACTATGCAGTCCAATAAAAATTTGCTGTAGATCATGTTCTTTGTCTCCAGGAAGGATCATGCTTAAATCATCTCAGACAGATGAAAACCTACCCTGGCTTTAAAGGTCTCTAGGGGAGTAGATTCCACAATATCTCTGTGTTACCCATTCCAAAATATAACTCATCTTGAAGTTGGAATGGTCTTCTGTAGAGCTAACATACATACATCCCTCACTCGGCAGCTTTAGCCTCTCTTCATTTTCTCTTTTCCATAGAGACAAAAGGGGTTATTCCAGCCCCTATAAACTCTTGCTTCTTGACACTGCTGATGTCCAAGTTCACAGCACATCGGCCCCAGACCCACACAACCACAGCTGGATCTCATCATCTCAATCAGGTGACTATGAAGATTTTTTTTACGTGGAACCCTATTCTCCATCCACCATCTTATCTGTTGTGGTAAAAACCATTTTTAACATCTATTTTTAAAAATTGGATAAATTTTTTTTATATTTTTTTAAAGTGATGTCCTGGTTCAGTTAGAGTTTGTGGCTCTTTTCAGACAGTAGACTGAACTAGTTGTAGGAGGACTGCCAGCCTCATAGAAATGATTAATGAACAATTTTAATGGTACCAAATATGCATATTTCAAGCAAGTATCTAATGGAAAATGAAAGTTAAAGAAAATGATCCAGTGACTGAAAAATAAAATATTTCTCTGATTGTAGGAAAAGGTTTTATGCAGGTCCTGATGGATCTTTCCCTTTAAATTGACTCAATAAGAGACTGGGTTTTGGACCAGAAGCCTATGGTCCTTGATCCCAAGGATGCCTAAGTTGGTGATTTTTTTTAAGCTGGCAGTTCTGAGCTGCAGTGAGTTAGACCAGAGCATCAGGTGTATACTCTGAGTACCAATGTGCTGACTGCAGGGGTGTGATGAGGTTAGCTCTAACCAGCATCAAAAGTCTGATAGTTAAATTTTTAGTGTGAGCATATATACTTCAGAAATAAACAATTGCTACAAATTGGGGCCTGATTTATTGTTTTGCTGATTGTCTGGTCTTAAGAAAGTATTAATAACATAGATTAAAAAGTGCACAAGCATACATTTTTTTTCTGGTTGTTAAACATTTCCCAGCACATCCCTGTATTGCCCTATAAACATTACTTGAGCTCAGCAGGCGTAGAGTAGAAGGCTTAGGGAATGAATTCATCATAGACTAGAGGTCTAGTGACTGTAGGATAATAATATAACAACTACTAGCATTTATAGAATAGTTTTAGGCTTGCAAAGTGCTTTGCATCTCTTAACTGATTTTAGCCTCACCCTGACCCTGGATGACTTGTCTAAGGAGGGGCAAACCAGCCCAGTTGGAATGAAACAACTTCAGGGTCCTTTGCCAATTCATGGTAGGATCAGGCTGGTGAAAGGCGCTTCTAAACTTGGTGAGATATGGAGGCTGTCTTCTTTTTATTTTGTAATACATGAATATAAATAAAGCAACATAGTAAAGAAAGGGAATTAGTAAGAGGAATGATTCCATAGACTAAGCAACTCTTAAAATGGGTTACTGGTACTGGCAAAGAGACTCTGATGCCTTTCTTCTGCCATGATTATTTCTTTCTCATCTAGCTGACCAAAGGAAAGCTTAATAGCAAAATCACAATTGGGAAGGAAACTATGGAGAATTTAACTGTAACTAAATGGCACAGTGGATAGAATATGAGAGATGAAGTCAGAAAAGACCTGTGTTCAAATCTGACCTCAGACACTTACTAGCTGTGTGACTTTGGGCAAGTCACTTAATCTCTGCCTCAATTTTATCGCCTTTAAAAATGTGAATAACATCCACTTCCCAGGGTGGTTGTGTGGAGAGAATGAGTTAATATTTGTAGAATGCTAGAATTTTTCTTTAAAAAACTAGAAAGTAGCATACAAACCCAAGGGGCTATCAACAGTGAAGTTAAATAGATGAAAGGAGTTAAACTTTTTTCTCTTTAAAATTGCAAAGGTAAAAGAATAAAGATTTAAATTTTCATTAAAATTCATAACAGTTAAAAAATGGTTTGAGAGGGGCAGGTGAGTGGCTCAGTGGACTAAGAGCCTGGCCTAGAGCTGGGAAGTTCTGGGTTCAAATGTGGCCTCAGATATTTCCTAGCTGTGTGACCCTGGGCAAGTCACTTAATCCCCATTGCCTAGCCCTTACTGCTCTTCTGCCTTAGAACCAATATACAGTATTGATTCTAAGATAGAAAGTAAGAATTTTTAAAAAACAATTTGAGAGGTACCAATTTTTACCCATTTATTTCTCTTAAAAACTGCTGTAATACATATTATTTTAAAATATTGTATGCTTGTTTATGTTTAGCTGTTTTAATAAAGATTGTTATCATATAAAAAATTATACTTGAGCAGGGAAATATATTATTTCTTTTTTTAGTTAACCATGTTTATTAAGAGTCTGATTTTTTAATTGTGAGACAGTAATCAAGACACCTCTCTTTGCCAAATTACAGGCTACCTTAATTGTAGCCAAAATAACAACAAGGGAATCAACACAAACTGAGTGCTGGCCATAAAACCTTTTAAATAAATAGTCAGTATTACTTCTGCCATGTCTCCTACTCTCCCAAACCCAGTGGACTCTTCTTCATCCACACCAGGACCTTCTGTCTCTAAGCAGTCACACTTCTTCACATTACTATTTCCTCCTTAATTACATTAGAATCCCTAGCCAGCCTATGAGTTCATGGTCAGAGCCATTATTGCTACCTTTGCTACCATCCTACATTCTCATATCATCTTGATCATCTTCCCAATAATAATTTTTCTCCACTTCCCAGACCACAGAAAGACATATGCATACCCAATATACATTCATATCATGCAGTTCAACTGGGCCTTTGCCACTTTCTTGAATTTATTACTGATTCCTTAGCTATTGAGAAACTAGTTTATATTCCTATTTAAAATCCATGTTATCTTCTTGCTAAATGTGTTATGTTCTGGTAAGCTTGATTTTTATAACCCAAAAGCAAATCTATCAGAGAGCAAAAGTATCTGATACTGTATGTAATGGTTGCTAAGGGAACATTGCATGTAAATTAGGAAGAGCAAAAGTTCTAGCTTCTGAAACAAAGAGCTAAGGATAAGAGATGGTAAAATCATTCCCTTCTGACTGGGAAAAGACAATCATAGGGTTTCACACTAACAGACACTGGGATATACTAGGAGGTTTCTTTAATTTTTCTCCTCTTCTCCCTCTTCCCCTCCCTCTCCCTCTCCTCCTCCTCCTCCTTCTTCTCTCTCTCCCCTCCTTCCTTATCTCTCTTTCTCTCTCCATCTCCTCCTCTCTCTCCCTCTCTGTTTCTCTCTCTCCCTCTCCCTCTTTGTTTCTCTCTCCTCCTCTTCCTCTCCATCTCCCTCTGTCTCTCCCTCTCTCTCCCTCTTCTCTCTCTCATATGCACAAATATAGAGACATATATACATGCATAGTTTATGTAAATATAAATATATATATACATGTGAATATATGCCTACTATGTATAAATATATATATTTATATATGAAAGTGCATATATATGTATAGAAGCATATAAGCCTAATCAAACATATGTAACTACATATACAAAATCTCTTTTGGTCCACAGAAGAAAATGAATTCAGAATTTTAGCATATAGAGAACCAATCAAGAATGCTTGGCGGGCAGCTTAATGCCTTCTCTCTTATTTGTTTCAAGTTAGTCAGGGTTTAATTTAACAGAATAACAAAAGCTTTAGGAAAGCCCTTGACCAATAAAGAAGGTCCTCACACCAGACTCTCAACAAAGATATCTAATCCAGTGGTTGTTCTCAGAGAAAGTTTTTACTTAAGTTAAAGTTTGACATTCAAATAGTCCTTTAACATAGAGCTTCAGCTCACTGTCCAGTACATCCAGGAAGAGCTCATTCTAATGGTATACATGATATTCTTTGGCCTTTAATCTTTGGCTCATCTAGCGTGTGATCTGTGACTGATAATTCTTTGTTTGATGCTTACTTTTTTCTTTTTATATTTTTAATTTTTTAAATTGACGTTTGTTCTTAATGTTCTACTGAGCTATAGTACTGTTCGAAGTTCAGATATTTGAATTCTCTAGGTAGCCAAAGGCTAGGATTTCATCCAGTAATTTAAATGATCATAAAATTCTTAATATTCTCTACACCAATATTACCAAAGTAGACAGCTATGTCTGTGCACATTTATAAAGTCCATCAAACATCATATTGATACTGACTTTGTATGTGTGCATGTATATGTAGGAGACAGATACAGAGTCAGAGAAAGAAAGACAGATAGAGAAATAGAGAGAGAAAGCCACTAGTCAAATATTGGAACACTCTATGTGGAAGAAGCTGGCATGGGTGATACTTCTGAAGGAGGCACATACTTGCTGCCCTAGGTGGATCCCACTAACTGTGAAGGTATCCATAACATTCTATCTGGTACCAACACCTCTCCAAGACCACTATTATTCCCAATATGTCACCCCAGTTCTTCATCCTTGGTTTTCTCAATTCCCCAGTACAAATATATTTACAAATAATATTCATAAATTGCTTTGTACTGTGCCTGGCACATAGTAGGTATTATATAAATTCTAATTCTCTTCCCAAAATAATGTGCACAAGCCAAACCATGACATATTCCAACAAACAAAAAACTTGCAGTGGTTCTCTAGTGCTAATACCATAAAACATAAATTCCTTGGCCTTACATTTGAAGTTCTACTCAGTCTAGCTCTTACTTCCAACAGATAACTAATCAAAAGATACTAACATTTTATGGAATAATTTTATGCAAGTGATAAATGAATGGGAATATTTAAATGTTAAAAACTAGTAAGTGTGTATATCACCACCAATATGAAAGATTTAGCCAAGTCACTAAGAATAATAATAGAATAAAAAACCTTGAGGTTTCATCTACACCTAGAAAAATGACAAAAATTGGGGGAAATTAGAAATAGCCAATGTAGGAGCTACTGTGGGAAATATAGGCACATTTATACTCTTGATCAGCATTGGCACAGGTTTTCAAGATTGAATGCCCAGACTGCAATTTCAAGCTACCTGTAAGTCCCTCCCTGCTCCATTATCCCAAAGAGCTGAGGGAGGAAGTGCACTCTATGGGTGGCTGGAAGGAGGGGTGGGACATGCAAAAAAAATATCTGCAGGTGTTAGGAAGAGGGGAAATGGAGCAGCTCCCCTGTGTGACTCTGCACTCATGCCAATACTTGTCAACACTGCTCTAAATGGAATTATGATTCATTTTCATTATTCTTCTAAAAATTACTACTACTATAACTAATATTAAGCATTATTTATATAACACTTTACATTTTGAAAACTATTTTACATATCATATTTCATTTGACCCTCGCAACAACCTTGGTAGGTAGGTGTTATTAATCGCCATTTAATAAGTGGATTGTTGTTTATCCTTCATTTCAAAGAAGAACAATGACATCACCTGGAACATGTTTTAACTTATGCATGAATTGGATTTAAGTGAGGCTGAGTTGCACAAAGCCATTGGCCTCACTCTTTAAAATCATTGAAGACTGTAGTAGAAAGGCCAGCTTTAGCAATTAGAGAAGAAAAAGAAATTGAAGGAATTAAAGTGGGCAATGAGGAAACTATCACTCTTTGCAGATTATATGAATTAGAGAATCCTAGAAAATCAATTAAAAACTAGTTGAAATAAATAATTTTAGCAAAATTGCAAGATACAAAATAAACTCACATAAATCATCAACATTTCCATATATTTCCAACATAATCCACCAGCAAGAGTTAGAGAGGGACTCCATTTAAAATCACTATAGATAACACAAAATACTTGAGAATCTATTTGCCAAGACAATATGAACACCATTATAAAACACTTTTCACACAAATAATGTTGGATCTAAACAAGTGGAAAAATATTAATTGCTCATAGGTAGGTCATGCTAATACATAAAAATGACAATCTGAACTATGTTAATTTACTTATGCAGTGCCATACCAATTAAACTAGCGAAAATTATTTTATAGAAGAAAAAATAATAAACAAATTCACCTGGAAGAACAAAAGGTCAAGAATATCAAGGGAAATAATGAAACAAAAAAAAACATGAAGGATGGTGGCCTAAAAGTACCAGAATCTTAAACTACTATAAAGCAATCACCAAAAAAATCCAGTACTGCCTAAGAAATAAGACGAATGGAGTAGATTAGGAGTAAATGGTCTCAGCAATCTAGTGCTTGATAAACCCAAACATATCAGCTTTTGTAATAAAAATTCACTATCTGACAAAAAATGCTTGGAAAATTGGAAAATAGCATGACAAAAATTAAATTTAGATCAATATCTCACACCCTATTCCAAGATAAGGTCAAAATGGGTATATGCTTTAATCAGAAAGAGTTATATAAGTAAATTAGGGGAATATAGAATAGTTTACCCATCAATCTATGGAGAAGGGAAGAATTTAGGACCAAATAAGAGATAGAGAACAAGATATAAAATGAATAATTTTGATTATATTAAATTAAAACAGTTTTGTACAAACAAAACCAATGCAACCAAGATTAGAAGGGAAACAAAAACTGGGGGGAAATTTGTAAAAAATTTCTCTGATAAAGGTCTAATTTCTCAAATACATAAAGTACTAAATCAAATTTCTAAGAATCCAAGTCATTCCCCAATTGATAAATGGTCAAAGGACATGAATAGGCAGTTTTCAGATGAAGAAATAAAAGCTATCATTAACCATATAAAAATGTTCTAAATCCATCTTGATCAGAGAAATGCAAGTTAAAATAACTCTAAGGTACCATGTCATACCTACCAGACTGGCTAATATGACAGTAAAGGACAATGATAAATGTTAGAGGTAATGTGGCAAAATTGGGACACTAATGCATTGTTGGCAGTTATAAACTAATCCCACCATTCTGGAGGGCAGTTTGGAATTATTCCCAAAGTGCTTTAAAAGAATGTATACCTTTTTATTCAGTAATACTACTACTAGGTCTATATCCCAAAGAGATTTAAAAAACAGGAAAGGATCTGTTTGTATAAAAATATTTATAGCTGCTTTCTTTTTTGTGGTGGCAAAGACTTGGAAACTAAAGGGATGTACCTTAGCAAATCATGGTATATGGTCGTGGAATACTATTGTGCTTTAAGGAATGATTTCAGAACAGAATGATTTCAAAAAGAGCTGGAAAGACCTTCATGGACTGATACAATGTGAAATAAATAGAACCAAGAGAACATTATACACAGTAACAGTGACATTGTGGAATGATCAAATGTGATAGACTTTGCTACTAACAGCAATACATTAATCCAGGACAATTCTGAAGGACTTATGACAAAGAATGTTATGTACTTCTAGAGAGAGAACTGTTGGAGTAAGAATACAGATAGAAGCATTTGATTTATCACTTGTTTATTTGGATATATATTTGGGTTCTATAAGATTATTCACTTACAAAAATGAATAATATGGAAATATGTTTTGCATGATAATACATGGACAACCCAGATTGAATTGCTTGCCAGCTCTGAGGAGAAGGGGGAGGAAAGAAGAGAGAGAGACAATATGGATCATATAACTTTGGAAAACTTATGTGAAAATTTGTTATCAATTTTTTTAAAAGAAAAATGTCATTGAAGTCTAGCGAAAAGAAAAATTCAGAATAACTGGTGATGACCTTCGCATCTTCGTTGTCTGAGAAAACTTTAGGTGCGCCACAGCACCTGCTTCAGCTGATTTCTTGGCCATTAGAACCAATTACTCTTATCCTCTCATTTTACCAGAGTGGTATAAGGTGTTAAGGCAGGACTGGCACCTCTGGTGTAAGGATTTGCCAAGCCCTTATAGATTTTTAAGAAAGCATTTGATATACTGGCACAAAACACATCATTGAAAGCTCTTCTCAAGCAAGGTATGTCTCAAGTGTGTATTAAAATTATGCAAGACTCCATAACCATAACAAGTGCAACTACAGAAAGAAATTCACTCTGACTCAGTTAAGTGTCAAATAAGGTATTTGCCAGTGCTATAAAAAATGTCCTTAGTAAAGTCAACAAAAAGACTGATTTCCTATGGATCATATCTCCATATCATTCTATTGAATAATGGTTACACTAAATTTACCTGGGCTGCTTGTCTCTCTTTGGTGTTCCCTTTTCACTCAACTGTCATCTGTGGCTCTAAGAAGCTGTAGCATGAACATACATCCAGGTAAAACCATCTCAGCAGACAGACTAAATGAGGTTGATGATAACCTACAGGCTTAAACCCCTCAGTGGTTTAGGAGAATGTCTGCCCCAAGCATATGAATAAGTGAGTAAACCTGAGGCTGAAAGAGGTTAAATTACTTGCCCAGGGGTTACATAGCTTATAAGTGTCTGAGGTAGGATTTGAACTCATGTCTTCTTGACTCCAAAGATAGTACTTTCTTCCCCTCCTTACTTAGCTGCCTGATTATGTAAAAAAAAGTCACTAAACTATTTACATTCTTTGACCATTACTGGATCACCAAGGAGACTAAAGACAGAAAGAAAGGCTGCACATATACTAAAATATTTCCAGAAGCATTTCTGTGATAGTGAAATCCTGGATAGAAAATTAGGCCTCCACTATATAGGAAACAGTTGAAAAAAATTATGGTACATATAAAATAGCATGCTATTATGCCACAAAAATAGTAACTATGGAAATTAAGAGAAATGATGACAAAAGAAATTAAGAGATGACCACGGAAATTAAAAGGAATACTTACATGAACTGATGCAGAGTAAAGTAAGCAAAACCATGAAAATAATATACTTAAAGATGAGGTGGAATGATACAAGCCAAAAAAAAGGCTAAAAGGAAGCCAAATTCTAAGTTACTACAGGGATCACTCCTGGGGTCATAGAAAATAAAAGCTCATTTTTAATGCACCACATAGAAGACTAAAATAGCATCATCTACAAAATAGTGGAAGACAGAGAAAGGGGGAAAAACATTCCCCAGAGAATTTGGAATGAAAGCCAAATGAGACAGATTATCCCAAGAGCACTTAAGGATGACATTGGAAGGAGAACAATAAATAAACAGATACAAAAATAGAGCAAATCTGAACAAATTTTTACAGTGTTTTATTCTTACTGGCAAAGATAGTGGAAGCGATTAAGAAGATGAAATTGGAAAGATAAGATAGGACTTGCTAAACAGATTCACAGACTTATACTCTGTTTGAGCCAGAAGGAACCTTAGAAAATTCTAAGTCTACTCCAACATAGTCATTATATAGCTAAGAAAAACACTGCAAGAGAAATTTGCACTAGAGATGACACAATTTTAAGTACACCAGAAGAAAACATTACAAATGAAAGGAAAACATTTTTATAAAGAAAAAAGGGACTATAGAGACAACAGTAGCTGCCTATCCATACCTTTGCTTTCTCATATGATAAAATCATCATGAGTATGATTGATGCATCATAAATGGCAATATACCACAAATGAGAAAATGTAGACTTTCGTATTTTATAATCTACAATAGACCACATCTTTATAGTAATACAATTAACTCAGAGGGTTCAGAGAATATGATCTGGCTCTTTTTGTAGATTTTTAAGAAAAAATATGATTCACTAGAATAAAACACAGCTTTGAAAGTTCTTCTCAGACAAGGTATCTTTCTCATGTGTGTGTTAAAATTATGCAAGAATCTATAACAAGTGCAAC
>NC_058132.1:333000584-333018761 GCF_016433145.1 Gracilinanus agilis
TATATATATATATATATGTATGTATATATATATACATACATATATATATATATCTTGGATAGATGCTGTATATATATATGCTGTATATACATACATATATATATATATATACATATATATATATATATATCTTGGATAGATGCTGAAAAGGAACAATTATCTAGGTCCAGAATTGATTTAAAGAGGAAGCTTAGTCCTAAATAAGATCACACATTTAGGAATTGATGCAATGTTTTAAAGAACCCCAAATTTCTAAGTTCTGCAAAATCCTAGCTCTTTAATACCAAAACTCAGAATTGTGATCTCAAAAAAACTAATAACATACCCTAAAAGGGGATGGATAGACATATGGTGGGTCTATATCAGATGCAGCATGTTACAAACAATGAGTTATAAATATCAAAAGGCATAAGTGATATTATTTAAGACACATGGGATCAATCATATATTAAGACTAAGCTACAACATATGTGGAGAACAATACATTAATACTCTAAAGATATTATGAGAACAAGAAGGTTGACGTGTCTAATAGTTCCTCTATAAAAGATTTGTACTTAAATAAAATAATAATTATCAATTATTACACAAAGTAAGAAGGCTTTAGAGAAGATGCAATCTGTTTTCATGGTGAATGTACCTATACTCATTTAATCAATAAACCAACAAAATAGACTACCAAAGTACTATTACTATTAATTGGGGCCAGAGTCCAACTCCTGAAATCCAACCCAGTGATTTTTTCACTACAATCAACATGTGTAAGAACACACTCTTCCAGGTTTAGTTGAAGCCATCTCTCCCTGAAGTTTTCTCCAGCTACACACTTGTCATTTTCCTCTGTAAGCAATATTATTCTGCAACCATATTCTTATAACAAGTCTAAGCCTCTTCTCTGTCTCTGAGTGAAGAAGTCTTTAAGTTCAAAGGTTCATCTCTGTCTCTGAAGTTAGATGCCAAAGACTAAGTTTTTCCATAATCACCATTAGTTAAAGAAAAACTCTGTTCTCAAAACTCTCATAAAACATTGTCTCAGCCTTTCTTGCAAGATTTGTACATTATCCTTGAGAAGCTGGACTAACTGACCATGTCCCACCTTTAGCAATTAAGAAGGTGGTCTTATCTAATGCCTCAGGTCCATATCAGTGACCTCAAGATGCATCTGGGACCCATAAATTCATAAAAGTATTCCCTAGAGATAGAGAGAGATGGTCTTCAGATCCATGTGGGCTATACCTATACTATCTTTAATGTACCACATTCCTCAACCCCACGATGTTGTCAATCCCATAACCAATGATATGATTTCTATTCTGTTCTTTGTCGTATGCTTATAAAAAATGTGTTATATCTTTAATTCTGAGTCTTTGGCCAGAGGCAGTACTATTTACCCATTTTTTATTAATAATTTCAATGTCTTATTAGTAAACTGTTA
The DNA here is from genome assembly GCF_016433145.1 of Gracilinanus agilis. Taxonomy (NCBI): domain Eukaryota; kingdom Metazoa; phylum Chordata; class Mammalia; order Didelphimorphia; family Didelphidae; genus Gracilinanus; species Gracilinanus agilis. Next base: position 333,002,020 of record NC_058132.1, read on the forward strand.
TCTTGTTAGAAGAATTATCTCAGTTTACCTTTTGGTTAAATTTTACATATAACATAGCTGTGTAAGAAGTTTCCAGATGAGGAGATTCTCTCTATTAGAGCAACTGTTCTGAGAATTATAATTTTATTAAATTTTCCAGAATACCAAAAGTTAATGAGCCAGGGTTATGAGCCAGCATGTCAGAAGTTGAACTTGAATCTAGCTCTTACTGGTTCCAAGACCAGCTCTCAATTCACTACTCCATGCTGCCATATGTCTCCAACTGAGATTTCTATTCTACCACATACATTTTTCTGCATTCTACTTGTGGTATAAAAGGCATGGGCAATCTCAGTATTTGCCAAACAGTCCATGATACAGTAGAAAGGGTCTTTGCCCTGCTGTCTGAGATCCTACTTTGAAATCCTGCCTCTAGTCTTGGTTACTTATGTACCTATGTGGCTAGTGCACATACTACCTATGTGACCTAAGAAAAGTCATTGAATTTATCTGGGCCTTTTAGTTTCCTCATCAACAAAATAAGAGCATTGTACCAAATGGTCTCAAAGAGCCCTCAAGCTCTAAAATCTCTTATTTAATTCTTTGATGAAGGATCATGAATTGAACTCAGTGAAAAACCCAAGACAAAAATAACATCTACATTTTCCATCCCTTTTTTATGAACTCAGAGGGAACTACTAATGATTGAATTGGTTATAGCACATCCTGTAGCATTTGGAGTCTTTTTTGTTGGTTGTATTGTTGTTTTGTCCTTATGAGTCTCTGTCCAAGCCTCTTGGTGTCTAGGAGTGACCCTAAGTTCTGATGACACAGCTTGAAGCCAAGAAGTTCTATAATGTTAATAAGTATAAACAGGAAAAAATAAGCAGAATACTAAGTATCTCTGGAAACCATGTTCTCAGTCAACCAATCACTCATCATCTTTGAAAGGGGATTGGCTTTAATTAAATTTGTCATACAGCCTTCTGTGAATAGGATAAAGATAGTTAAATGATTCAAGAATAAAGACCCACTATTAAAAAAAAGTTTAAATAAATGGGCTTATTTGACTTAGAGAAGAAAATCAATGAACAAATATTTGTTGGGTACTATGCTGGGTGACTTGGATCCTTATATTAGACCAGATGTTTACCTGGACCAAATGTCAGCTTTGACCACAATGAGACAAGAGCATCAATTGCCATAGCATATTCTGTATTCATCTCACTCCTTCCAAGTCCCCATCCTAATTCCTTACCTTATTCTTATTTATTCTTCCTTATAAGATTAAAGTTAGTTCATCTACTACATACCTTTTTTAAATATTTTATTACTTCAGAAAGGTATTTCTTGATTCTTTTGTATTCCTCATACATGTCTATCTTAATTGCATTAAAATTTTCTATTCCATTAATTTATTTATCACAATTTATTTAACCACTCTTCTGCTATTGGACATTGAGTTGCTTCCATGTTCATGCATAAATACTACTGAGAAAAACTTTTGAGTTCATATTTCTTTTTTAAATTTTAAAATAATACTTTCTAAGTATATTTTCAACTTAACAATTATGGGATAATGGAGTACTTAACGATTTCATGTTGAGGTATATACATGTATATCTAGAATCTAATTTCTTATGGTCTAATATTCCTTAAAAAATTCTTGCTTTCTGTCTTAGTAACATCTCTTATGACACAAAGGCAAGGACTAGGCATACATTTTTAAACGATTTACCTAGGGCTACACAGCTAGGAAGTGCCTGAGGTCAAACCCTGGTCCTCCTGACTCCAAGCCTTGTGCTCTACCCATTATGCCACCTAGCTGACTCCCAATATTCTTTTAAAAGCTGTTCTATTGTCACATACATGTCCAATAGCAGGAGCCTGTCCCCTATATTTGGAAAATATTTACAGCCATTCCTTTTAGTCACAAAGGGCAAATAACTATCTTTCTGGATTAGATTACATATGCAAAAAACATGAGAAATCAATAAAAACTCAGTTCTTTTGTATTTAATATAGCTCTGAAGACTGAATTATGCTATTTTTTACAATTAAGCCAGGGACTCAATGGATCTTGAGCCCAAACAAAACTAGACTGGTTCTAAAATAAAAGAGAAGCTTTTATTTTATTTTTGGATGCTAAAAACAAGCAAACAAAAAGGAATAATTATTATAGAGAAAACGAGAAATAGTGACTGAGCTTATAATTTCATTGTAATAAGGAACTCCCAGGTATGGAAATTCCCTTATAATTTCAGTTTGACACTTTCTCAGCATCATGGAAGACATACATGCAAAAAGTAGGATTTGAACCCTCTGCTTCCTGACTCGATGCCAATTTTGTATCCATTGTGCCATAAAAGATAAAGCAATAGCCAAGCTTATGTTGGAAAATATTAAACAACCAGCCCTTCAGAAAATAATTAGATGTGACACACTTTAAAGTACAATTTGTATCCTCATCATTTTCTCCATTACTTTCTTAAATCTAACATGAAGAACAAAACAACAAATCAAGCCTTAAATTATAGTATCTACCAATTTCCCACTTGTAGATGGTCACACTGAAAATTTAACAATTAACCCTGAACACTCCTGACTAATGCCACAGATATAAGCTTATCTATAGCTATAAAAATAGATAGAGATATAGCCATTGTCACAGCCAAATACATGAATGTTGATGTGTACATATATAGATAATGTAGAAATAGATGGTATAGGCATATAGGCATAGGTATTGGTATGGGTGTAGGTACAGACAATACTACATTTATAGGCATAGACACAGACATAGATTCTATACCCCACTAATGATGTCATTTAGTTCATAAGAGTTTGGGGGGCTTAAAGTTTGGATCTGGGTTCAAATCTCAGTTGTGCTCTTTACTGTCTTTGTGACTTTGGATAAGTCTTCCGGGTTTATTTCTAACCAACAAAACAAGAGGGGAAGTTGAATGAAATGACCTCTAATGTCCCTTCCTGTTCTAAATTCTGATATTTAAATTTGTAGTGATTTGCTGAACTAGATTCTAGAGAACTGAGAAATCCATATACCTCCCAAAGTGATTAATTTACCACCAGGGTATAAGGTGACTGGGGACAACTTAGATTAATCAAATTAATTATAGACCATATTGACATAAAAATAGGCTACAATTTTCTTCCAAATTTGACTTGTATAAAAATTAGATGTGACCTATACTCATTATTATAAGATCTATAAATATCTGTGTATATGCGATTTTTAAATGTGTGTATGCATATAATTTTTTCCCAAGAGATCTCATTTTATGGTATGTGGACTAAAGCTTAGGAACAATCTATGTTTGGGCCAATACAATATGTTTATTTATATACATGTATATGTAAACATATATAGATATATATGCACACACACATTTATATCCTACATGTTGAAAGGGCTGACCCTCACAAGTAGCACGAGGGTATCACTGTACGACTCAAGGAGAGGCAGAAAAGACATCTCTAGACTCCTCTCCATCCCGTACTCTTTTCCAAGTGTAGCAGACTAAGCAAGGGGCCAAGAAAAACTGCATTTTGATGGAATTCTGAGAACCCAGGAGAGGTAACAGTTGGGCTGAGGCTGAGAATTCTGGGAAGGAAAAACCAATGGACACTCACTGTTCTCTGAACTTTTGGGGAGGACAGGAAGGTGGGAGGCAGTGTTTCCACGGGACCCTGAATATCTCAAAAAAGCCTAAATCTGAGATTTTACCAGACCTTCTGTTACTATAACCAGCCTAATTGGTTCTGCATCTTCAGTGAACATCTTGGAAGACAAATATTGCAGTTTCCCTTGTTGACCAAGACTCCTGTGGGAGGGAGATGGCCCTTGGGGGCTAACTAAGCCTAGGTTGGGTTTAGATATTACATTCCCTCTTTAGCCATTTGTAATATTTTAGGATAGGAGTTTTACTGGGGTTCTGAGATAGTTAATGAAGATTGAAAGTTACAGAAGAAATCTAAGTTACTGCTCAGCCCTGGGAAAGACAGAGACTAAACCATATTAATTTCACCCTCATCCTCTTCCCTGAAATCTTTCCCCTTTATCCCTGAATACCTTGTTCCTGAATAAACTCCTGTTGAGTTATTTAAGACAGAGTTTTGGATAGTGACTTCTAGGAGGGAGGCAGCATCTGGGGGGCCAAGGGGGTGTAGCAAGTAGAAGGAGCAACAACACTCCATATTGGGGTAGGGGAGGTTTCTGCTCAAATAACCTGACTCTGGGTAATGGACAGGGATCATTTAGGTCTTCAACTCTCAATACCTCCCACTATCCCCTCAACCATGGCACTTCCATTTTGGGGAACCTCCTTGCGAGTTACACCTCCAAGTACTCCCAAGTAAGGAGGGGTGGTGAGAGTAGCTTGGACTCATATCCTTTCAGTCAAGGGGGTTTCCAGAGCACATCCTATCTAGCAGTTACCCCACTTCTTACACAAGGAAGTCTTTAATTTCTTCCAGAAAGAGAAGGAGATGGGCAGAGGCCATCCTCTCCTCTCAGAAAAATGGGGGTATCCGGTTAGAATTAAGTTTTCTGACCTTTTAAATATTATTAATCTAAGTGATATGATTTTCAGGTTCAATCTAACTTCTGATCACTGTTCACTAATAAAGGGAAGTAGGAACTCAAGTTTTATATGCTTGACTCCTTTCCCATTGTTTAGTCATCTCAGAAGCTTTGTGACCCCATTTGGGGTTTTCTTGGCAAAGATAATGTTATCTTTTTTGTTTTTCTATTTTTCTTCTCTTGTTCATTTTAGAGATGAAGAAATTGAGACCAATAGAATTAAGTGACTTTTCCAAGGTCCCACAGCTAGTCTCAGGTTGAATTTGAATTCACACCTTTTTTTCTCCAGTTATGGTTATTCAATCCACACTGTGCCACCTCCTTAGATCTTAGACTTAGATCTAGACAGATTCCATTCCATCCCCCTAGATCCAGTGAGATGACTTATCCAAGGCCAAGGAACTAGCAAGGGGCAAAGCTCAATAAATATTTAATATTACTATTTGGAATTAGAGAAACAAAACCAAAAACAAAACATTTTGCCATTTAGAAACTTACATGCTACTGAATGTCTTGAATTCTACCATTTCTATGAATTCCTTAAATTATTGTGTGTTTGTGTGTGTGTGTGTGTGTATGTGTGTGTAGTAGTAGTATTATGGGGGTAAGGGGAGAGTTCATTTACATCCTAAGGAAGGAAGAATGCACAGTCAGCTTTTTAAGTGTTGTAGAGCTGAAAGAAGCCAGAACTCACCTTTAGGAATGGTGAATACACCTTTTATTTTTTAATTAACAGGTTGTTAGGAAATATAGAAATTTGCTCATATTTACTCAAAATTACTCATAGAGTCACCATTTTAAAAAAGCTTAAGGGAAAACAATAGAGAGGAAAGATGGACTCTGTTTAAGCAGAAGATTCCCCCATGTGAATCCAGCTAATAATTTCTAAGAAGATCATGTATATAAAGTTGGAAGAGACTTCAAAGACAACCAAATCTAACACATTCATAATAACAGCTAATATTTTTATTCATTAACATTTATATACATATGCATATATATAACAAATTAAGGTTAGCAAAGTGCTGTATATATGTTATTTCATTTGATCCTTAAAATATCTATGCTAATGATGCTATTATTATCTCCATCTTACAAATGAGGAAACTGAGGCTGAGTAAAAATTTGCTCAAGGTCTTATAGCTAATAAGTATCTCAGTTAACACAAACTCAAGTCTTTCTAACTCCATGTTCAGCTTTCTTACCCCCAATGCCAACTAGCTGCTAGATGAGGAGACTGAGGCACAAAGCAGTTACTTGTCTCGCTAATAAGGATAAAAGGCAGAATTCAAACGAAGGTCATTTGATCCCAGAAGCAGTGTATTGTTTGTTTTCCACATTGCCTTCCTATAAACAGGTCAGCTTCATGAATGTCTCCTTCCTGGCTTCTGAGAAAGCTTGGACCCTAAGGAAAACTTGTATTGTGCCTACACAATGAAGATAAAGATCTTCCTCCTTCCCCTCCCTTGGGTGGCTATGCCATCCTCTGTGGTCCTCGTCTTTCCTTTACACAACACTAGGACAAGGTGCCATGTAGCACCAGCCCCTGCCTGGAACAGGGTCCCGCGGCCATTATGACAGCTGCTGCCACTGTTGACACTGTAACAGTGACAAATTCATCGTTCTGACAAGATCCCTTTAAATAATTCACAGGGAACTGGAGATTAGGACACTGTTTTCCTCTGTCTCTGTTGAGATTTAAAACACTTCCAGCTGGGGTATTTAAAGAGACTATAATGGGCCATCCCTCCTCCTGTCTCCCCTCCCCATTTCCTCCCCCTTTCCATTCCTGAACCTCATTCCCCAAGCCAGCCCAACAAAACAAGGCCCAGAAAAACAAAAAAAAAAGGAGGAGGAAAAGGAGCTTGGCTGGTCACTATGGCAACAGTAGCCAGGCTATTCAGCTGTCATTATCCCATTGCCTCACACATGTGATTATCTTAAGCTGTCAATTGAAAGTGGTCCATCCTGGCTGCCCAGCACCGATCATGTAAGAACAAGGCAAAGGAGGGACTCAGAAAGGCCCCTGTGCATAGTTTCTCCCTACAATGCCCACCACTGTCCCAGGCTTATTTATTTAAGAAACCATGCATCACCTCTGAGATTAATGGGGATTTCCCCCCTGAGGATCTGGGGCATTTCTGCTCTGGAATTCTCATGGTGGGATGGTGAGCCCAGTCAGTCCTGGGGAGTAGATGGGCAAAAAGATCAGTTAAAGGTGTGAGAACATACTGGCTTCCACATAAAATGATAAACCTAGAAATGCTACCTTTAATTTGGGAACATAGAATTATAGAATTTAGAGGAGGAAGGGACTTTAAATGCTTAGATAGTGCTTGCCCTTGGCACGATCCAATGCTATGAATATTGCAAGAATCCAATACTAAAGATACAACTTAACACTGTAAATATGAGCAAATGTTGTTAATACAACTAGTAATAATTATTTTCAAGGTTAGCAATAGCAGCCGAAATTTTAGATACTTTGCAATTTACAAAGTGGTTATATTTGAACCTCATATCAATTCTGAGGTCAGTTGTTCAGGTATTGCTATCTCACATTTTGCAGGTGAGTAAATTGAGGATGAGAGAGGCTAAATAACAAGGAAGGCTGGTTAGAGGGCCAGATGTAGAGTCAAGAAAACCTTAGTTCAAATCCTACCTTAAGAGATTAATAGATATATAACACTGGGCAAGCTACATAACTCTCTTTCATCCTCAGTTTCCCTTTCTATAAAATGGAAATAATAATAGCACTTACCTCATAGGGATGTTATAAGAATCAAATGAAGCAATTCATGGATAGTGCAAATCTTAAAGTACTATTTAAATATCAGCTATTATTATACCTAGCATTGTACATATTATCATTATGATTTAACAGCCAAATACTTTTAGTAGAGGCATCATGAGATAAGCTGCAGGTCCTCAACCATTTTGGGTCCTCATATCTCTTGGCTCTCAGTAAACCTTTCTGTATATCCTATTCAATATAAATGAAAACAAATTCTAGAATTCATCATATATGTTCACATAAAATATGAAATAAATAGATTAAATGGAGAAGGAAGGAAAGAAGGAGGGAGGGAAGGAAGGAAGGAAGGAAGGAAGGAAGGAAGGAAGGAAAGAAGGAAGGAAGGAAGGAAAGAGCAAAAGCATTTCTAAAGCACTTGCTCTGTGACAAGCACTACGCTAAGTTCTGGGGATACAAATAGAAATAAATAAGACAATATCCTCCTTCAAAGAGCTTATGTTCTGATGGGGAAAGAACATGCATAGTGGAGTGCCATCCAGGGACAAGTATTTTAGACTGGGAAATCAAAGGGAAAATTGATTAGAACAGGGATTCTTAATCTAGGATAGATTTCAAGAGGTTCATCAATTTGGATGAGAAAAAATATATCTCTGCAGTTTTATTTTTCACTAACTTCTGATTAAAATTTAGAACTTTTTTCAGATATGAATAAAATAAATACTAAAGGGGAAAAGAAAAACTGTTCTGGAAAGAAATTCCTAGGTTTCACCAGATTCTTGAAGGGGTCCATGAGAGCAAAAAAAAAAAAAAAAAAAAGTATTCAGAATCTCGGGATTAGTGTCATGAGGAAATAGTAACCAAGAAAATAACTTACAGAATTTCCCACTTTAAGCAGCTATAAAAGAAGAGATAGGAGGGAGATAGTTTCTATTGGTAGAATAGAAGAATCATCCATCAAGAAAGAGTTGACTACAATACTGTTATGTTCACAAGTTTCTCCCTAAAGACAGAAAACCATGACATCTCTACTCACAGCTAAAAGGGAATGAGTCTCCCCATGCTGAGATACAGTTTAACAGATGAAACTGCTCCCAGGACTGTGGGCTCAGGAGTTTAGCTTTGGGTAAACATTTAGAGGAAGTTCATTCCTTTTGATGAGAATTCTTTCCTCTAACCTCCTGGGCTTTGTTATATATTTTTATCATCTAGCTTGATGGAGAGTTACAGTTTGATTGGTTGAAGAAGTAATCAACCTTTATAATCCCTGAGGACGCACAAAAAAGGTATTTAAGAATTTTTATGATGAAATAAAATAAAACCTATCCAACCTCATACTTAAAAGCTTCTTATAGAAGCCTTTTATCATTTTCTGTGAACATTAAAAATATAAAGCATTTCTTAATTTTTGAAATATATCATTTTTCTTATTCTCTGGATTCTAGTCTTTTTCCTTGACCCTTCTGCCATTTAGATAGACAAGTATTCCCACCTGCTGGCCCATTATCAAGTCAGATATTTTATAATACTTACCAATGGGCAATAAAGGGTCTTGTGGTAAGGGAGGAAGGCTACTGCAAAGCAGAATCTGCTGACCATGCAGCTTGCTTGAGTTAGGTTCCCTGGTGGATGTCTTGGCTTCCTGTTTTAATTATTAAACTGGTGAAAAATTCCATGGCTGTCTTATTTTATAAACTCACAAATGTTCCATGGTATAGCTTTACTAGAAACAAGGCTTCTCAGAAAGATGCACATATAATTCTGTACATGCTCTAGCTTATACATAATTCTGTACTAAGTGGTAAGTACTACTGAATACAGATCTTAGACCGACAACAAGCATAACAAAATGAATATCAGAGGGGAGACTTTGAATTTAGTACACAAAATCTCATGTGAGCATAAAACTAACTGCCCTTCCTGAGCAGAGACCTCACAATACCATGTGGCTGATATGGGTAAGGTGTCTGACATTAGGGTGTAGGACTAGGGAGTAGGACTAGGCAAGGAAAAGCTCACCTTAGGAGTAGTTGTCAGAGGATATCAGCTTCATCATCTGGTCATTCCAATTTTTATTAATTATTATTTTTATTTTATTTTTTTATTTTTTAAACCCTTACCTCCCGTCTTGGAGTCAATACTGTATATTGGCTCCAAGGCAGAAGAGTGGTAAGGGTAGGCAATGGGGGTCAAGTGACTTGCCCAGGGTCACACAGCTGGGAAGTGTCTGAGGCCAGATTTGAACCTAGGACCTCCAGTCTCTAGGCCTGGCTCTCAATCCACTGAGCTACCCAGCTGCCCCCTTATTAATTATTTTTGACTAACAAAATAAATATATTTTGACTAACAATCATTTGATTCTATTTGATGAAGTAAAAAATCATCCTCAAATTTTGTCGCTCTGAGACAAAGTCCCAGTTGCCAATACTAGTTACAATTTTGCTTCTTAACTGCTGAGACCAAAAGAGTAAATAACTTTTAAAAACACTACTTCATGATTTTTTGGTTTTTGTTTTGAAATCATACAATGAAGGAGGGGCAAGAAGAAAGGGTGCTGGACTCATGAGTCAGAAGATCTGGGTTCATATCCTCCCTCTGATAGTAGCTGGCCACTTTACAAAAGTTACAAATTCAGAAACTTAAATAAGACTCTTATTCAGCTCTACTAAATTATAATCAGGTTACATTTTGTGTTTGTGCTCTATCATCAGCACGTGACAAAATCTCATAGGTGGTCCAAGAATGGGAATCACAGAACTTTAGTGTTTCAAGGGACCTTAATGGCAATCCAATCTAACCTATCCACAAAAAAAAAAAAAAAAAAAAAAAAAAAAAAGATTTCTCCCATATATTGCATCTAAAAAGTGGTCATCCACAGTCTGTTTAAATTCCTCTGATATGGTGAAACCAACTAACTGCTAGTAAGGTTCATTCCATTCTTAGACAGTCCTGATTGTTGAGTATTTTTTTTACTGACTAGAAGTAAAATTTACCTCTTTAGAGCTTCTATATATTGATCCTATTTCTCTCCTCTGAAGTCAGATAGTCAAGTCTAATTCCACTTCCATATGACAATCTTTCAAATACTTAAAGGCAGGCAACTTTCATACACCAAATTTCTCCCCACCTCCACTCTTCAAACTCAGTTTTCTCTCTTCTAGGCTTTAACCAACATTCTTAAGAAATGAAGATCTGTTAGAGGATTTCAGACTTTTGGGGACCTCTAAAATCCTTCAATACAATCACCTTCAAGAAGTCATCATCCCACCTGTGCTTAAAGATCTTCAGTGACTCCTGTCTCCTGAGCCAATCCATTCCACACTTGAATAGTTGTAATTGTATGGACATTTTTCTTTTTAAAAAACCAAAGCCTGAAACTCCTGTCCATTGGTCTGGCCCATCATATCTGTCAGGAAGTTGTGGCTATTTGAAGTTCCATGTGGCAAAGTAGATAGAATTCTGGGCTTGGAGTCAGGAAGATTCATCTTCCTGAGTTGAAATCTGACCTCAGATACTTACTAGGTATGTGACCCTGGGTAAGTCACTTAATGCTGTTTACCTCAGTTTCCTCATCTGTAAAATGAGCTGGAGAAGGACACGGCAAGCCACTTCATTATCTTTGCCAAGAAAATCCCAAAGGGGGTCATGAAGAGTTAGACACAATTAAAACAACTGAAGAACAGCAACAAAATAAATCATATTATTACAAGGCAACTAAACTCTTAATATGAAGAACAAGAGAGCAGTTGTCCATTTCCCCCTTTTTCTAGTTCCTCTGGGAACAAAGGGTATAAGGTTAGTCTCTTTCTTTAATATTCTATGCCTAAACACACTTCAAGTCAGCTGCCATATTCCTTCAAGTCTCTCTTTTCCAGGGTAAACATTTTCAGGTCCTTCAAGTGATCCTCACATACCATAACTTCCAAGATCCACTGAAATCCTAGATGCTGAGCTGTCAGTGCTCTCCCAAAAATATTGTACCCAAAGCTAAGTGAAATATTTCAGAAGTTGTCTGGTAAAAGATTAGAAGGCTACCATCATCCTTATTCTGGACACTAAGCTTCTGTGACCTCAGCCTAAGAGAACAATGTGGCACAGTGCACAGAAACTCACAATCAGGAAGACCTAGACATAAGTTTCCCCTTGAACACATAATACCCATAACCAGCATTCATATAGCACCTTGGAGCATTCTGCATATGTTATCTCATTTGACTTCACAACAAACCTCTGAGATAATTACTATTATGATCCCCATTTCACAGATAAGGAAACTGGGTCCAAAAAAGCTAAGTAATTTGCCTAGTCCCACATCAAGTAAGTAGCTGAGACAGGATTTGAACTCATGTCTACTTGACTTTACATCCTTTTTTGGCTGTATGGTGTAATGGCAAATCACTTAACCTCTAAATTCACCAGACAATTTTCTAAGCCTACAAATTACTCGAAAGGTGCTGTTCTGCTCGTGTAGAACATATCTAAGGAGTATCCTCAGGGTGGGCTCCCTACATCAATGAAATCAAATATGCAGATCCTATCTCCAAAATGCATTTTCCTTTTGGGGGTGGGGGGTGGAGGTAGAAACTATCATATCATGTGGTGAATTCATATTAAACTGCCAGTCTTCTAAAATTTCTCAGCCTTTTTTTCATATTAACTGCTGCCTAGCCCTACATCCCACATTCATTATTTGTACAATTGATACTTTGAACCAAGTATAGGACCTTTTAATAATCTTTATTATATTTCCTCTTTCTCCACTAATGTCATATTTTGATACTTCCTCCTAATGTGGAAATGAAACTGGGTTCTTAAAGACTTTCTCATCAATATTTAAGCACAAGCCAGTCCCACCAAGCTGGAGTGGTTTGGAAAATGGATATTTTTATTGATTCAGTGAGAACTTGGCATCAGAAAGACATATGTTCAAATCATTACTCAGAAACCTATTAGCTCTATCACCTAAACAAGTTACTTAATCCATCTTATCTTCAGTTTCCTCATCTGTAAAATGGGGATAATAATAGCAACTACCTTGCAGATCTGTTGTGAGAATTAAATGAGAAAAATATAAGGACTGTTTTGCAAATTTGAAAGTGCTATATAAAGACTGGCTGATAGAATTATCATCATTGTCATCCTTTGAGAACACCTTGGCCAAGTTTAGAAAGGCTTACCAACTCATGATCAGAGGGTTGGTTACTAAGAGATGATTTTTTCCAGGCAAAGCAAAGCAAGACACCATCTACTAAGGCACAAGGGATTAAAATCTATGTCAGCAGAGAGGAAGTATACAGGATGATGAAATTATAGTTCCTGGTAGTACTGAAGTAAGTAAATGGTGTCTTATTAGATTTGACCCACTGTTTAGCCTACTGAGATATTTTTGGATTCCACTTTTATCACCCGCTATTCCTCCCAGCTTTGTGAGTCAGCAAGGTATACCATCATTCTCATTCTCATGGAGTCTGTCCAAGAATAACACAGAACATGAAGTCCCCATTCTCTAAAGACCCAAATTTTAATCTATGGCGAGAGTACTCCTTGTAATAAATAATGTGTCTCATCCACCTCACGTAATTCTGAGGTCCAACTAGTTAGCAAGGAGGGGTGGGAGACACAGTGTGGCATAGAAGATAAAGATCTAACTTTGGACTCAAGAAGACCTAGGCTCATGCCTTATCTCTGATACATATTGTCTGTGTGACTCTGGCTGAGTTATTTAATCTCTGGATATACCAGTTAAATATCCAAGACTACAAGTTGCAGAGTAGATGCTTATTTCCATTGGTAAAGGATTTCTTTCCCAGACACTTCCTGTATCAATGAAATCATAGGTTTGATTCTGAGGAGGAAAAGGCATAACAATTATTGGATTAAAGAATCTTAGAACTGAACTAGATATCATCTTGTCCAATCTCCTGAACACAGGAGCATGCCAAAAAGATGGTGATGTAACAATTGTTTGACTCCCCCCAGTAACAGGGATAGCACTGCTTTCTTGGGCAATGCTCTAATTGTTAGTAAATTTGAGCTGATATTGAAATGAAATATACTTCTTATTAACTTTCCCATTTATCCTTGTTCTTGCCTCTGGATCAACACAGAATAAGTGTAATTTCTTTTTATATTAGGTTCTATGAGATATTTGAAAAGAGTTGTCATTTAGTCTTCTAGTTGTCGTTCTTCAGTTGTTTAGTCATATCCAACTCTTTCTGACCCCATTTGGAGTTTTCTTGGCAAAGATACTGGAGGGGTTTGCCATTTCTTTTTCCATTCAGTGTGCAGAGGAGAAAATTGAGGCAAACAGTGATAAGTGATTTGTCCAGGGCACACAGCTAGTAAGTATCTGAGATAAGATTTTAAGTTGAGAAAATAGATTCTTCCTGATTCCCAATCCAGTGCTCTATCCATCATGCCACCTAGATATCCCTTTTCCTAGTTAAACACATCTACTTCCTTTACTCGTGAGGAGTCATTTTCAGACTCCTCACCCCTGGCTATCCCCAATGCCTAGAAAACCCTCCCTCCTCACCACTACATCTTAGATTAGAATCTCTTACTTCCTTAAAGACTCAGCTCAAACATCAACTTTCATGCCCTGTCCAAACATCCTTGTATTTATTTAGTATCTCTTAATATCAACTATCATTTACATAATGTTTTCAGGGCTGAAAAGTGCTTTACAAATACTTAGTTTTATCCACACAACAACCCTGGAAACCTGATCGTCACGTATTCCTACTCCATTTTGCAGAACAGGGATAGATGGCAGAAAGGGCTTAATGCAGGGTCACCTAGCTAGGCAGGGTCTCAGACCAAATTTGAACACAGGCCTTTCTTACTTCAGGGCCATTCCTGTTCTCTCCACTCTACCACCTACTTGTCCCATATAGTCTGTATATTCTTATATATGTCCATTTTGTGTCCATGATAGAATATAACCTTGCTTAAAAGCAAGGACTATTTCATTTTTATCTTTGTATGCTTAGCACACTGAACAGAACCTGACATATATTTGGTACTTAATAAATACTTGTTGAATGATTGATCTTAATCTTCCCTTTCTAAACACTAGTGTATAGATATCCCTTTTTTAAAGGGAGGTACCCAGAATTGCATGTAAGATTCTAAATCTGTCTAAATGGTACTGAATACACCAAGAAAGCTATTCTGTGTGATCTATGTACCATCCTTATAACAATGTATCCTAAAATCCTGATAGAATTATATATTATTTTAGTCGTTGCATTATACTATTGACTCATATTAAGCTCTTCTTGATCAACTAAACTCTCCAAATCATTTACATATGAAGTGTTGTTCCTAAGTGAGATCTTCCCTTTCCTTTACTTGTCTAATTAATCTAAATAGAAAGACTTAAATTTATTCCTGTTGGATTTAATCTTATTGGTTGGAGCCCATCTTTTCAGCCTATTGAGATTATTTTGAATCTTGATTCTGGCATCTCAGTGTATTCACTATCCTGCCAGTTTCCATCACTGGCAAATTTCATAAGCTTATTTTCTGTTTATCCAAATCATTGATAAAAATCTCAAGCAGGATAGGGTCAAGGAGAAAGCTTCAAGGCACTTCATTAGACATCTCCCTCCTAGTTGAGAAAAAGCTACAAATAAATCTTCAGATACTCAACCAGTTGGTTACAAACATACCTCATTGTACCACCATGGTACCATTGTATTATCTTTATCTACAATAACATTACAAGAGAATCTCTCCAATGCTTTGCCAAAAATGGGATACACTAAGATTATATCACAACCCTCATCTTCCACTCTAGTAACCTTATTTAACAATAGAAGGACCAGGAGCATTGTTTGATGAAAACATTTACTTGGTCCTTTCAGTTACTAATAAAATCCTTTCCTTTGGAAACTAATTCTGGCATGGTCTACTCTTAATTCACCCATGTTTGCTGATGGAGGGAGATTAATTAAAAAGCACACATTTAAGAGCCAGGCACTGTTGGGTTCTGGGTGGGCAGTGACAAAAAATGTCTCCTACCCCCAAATAGCTTAAATACTAATGAAGTATAAAAATATACATAAAGATAAGTAGTAAAGTATATACTTAATAAAAGTATCAAAATATCTCTCAATCCACTGAGCCATTCAGCTGTCCCCAGGTCCTCTTGATTTCTGCTTGATTGTCTGCCCTATAAGCCTACCACTGTCCTAAGGTCCATACATTACTGTGTATTTGGCTTCCTTATTACTTGATTATCATTCATCATCTGGACTTGCTTCCACTTCCAGTATGGCGGGGCATATTCTTTTTTTTTTTTTTTTAGGTTATTGAGAACAGCTGTTTCAAAATTTTGTTGGAGATCAATAGCTGTGTTTTTCATTTCTCAAATCTATCTTCTTTCCTTTTTTGGACAAACAAAACTTGTCCCCACATCCCTGACACCGTTCCCATTCTCGAGATTTCCTCTAAATATACACACCTGAGGCTCTGAGATCACATATGCATTGTCATTTGTGGGCCTGAAGATTTAGGACTGGAAATGACTTTAGACCTGTGCTGGATCAAGCCCTGCTCCTTTAATCATTCAGCTCACCTTGCCTTAGAATTCTAGCCTCAGCATTGCCCATCCTTAGATCCTCTACTCTATCCCATTCTTATCTCATTTCCTAAATCCTTTATTATCCTCTTTTATTCTCTGCCTCAAACCTAAGTTTTCCAATGTGGCTTATTTTTCTTCACAATCCTGCCTCCCCTCCTCTCTGTTCCCCAGGAGATTCTAAGTCAGCAACTATTGCTGTGGATACTTGGGAAAAGGTCTAGAAAGTGGTCTAGAAAGTAACAAGGACATTCACAGGCTATTTTCCTTTCATTGAGTTCAGTCTTGGTGCCTGTGTTAGGAATCACACTTCCACAGACTCAACAGCAACTTTCATCTTTTTATTCAAATGTACCCTTAGTCTCACTGTCTGGGGGACAACTTGACTATTAACACTAGGTTAAGAGAGTTTTAAGGAGCCAACACAGGTTACTGCACATCTTGTGGAGTCTCTATATTTCCTCATAGAAATTTTTAAAAACAGGAAAGACACCTGTTTCCCAGGGGGCTGGGAAGATGGTTAAGCCTGCCTCCAGGAGGAGTGAAGGAGAGATTAGATGACCTCTGGAGGTCCTTTCCAGATTCTATGAAAAGAAATATTTCCTGCCCTACTGATGTATGAGTCTATGAGCCTTTTCCAAGAGCAAAGAAATAAATTTGTCAGACAGTAAAGTTCTGGCAAACCACTCTCATTCCCCAAAGTTCTTTCATGCAGTAAGCTACGAAGACATAATATCTCTCTCTCTCTCTCTCTCTCTCTCTCTCTCTCTCTCTCTCTCTCTCTCTCTCTCTCTCTCTCTCTCTCTCTCTCTTTCTCTCTATCTCTC
>NC_058132.1:333022487-333049686 GCF_016433145.1 Gracilinanus agilis
CATTCTAGAAGGCAATTTGGAACTATGCCCAAAGGGCTTTAAAAGAATGAATACTCTTTGATCCAGCAATACTACTAGGTTTATAACCTAAAGAGATAATTATGAAAAATATTTGTACAAAAACATTCATAGCCACTCTCTTTGTGGCAGCAAAAATTGGAAAATGAGGGAAGGGGGTGTCCCTTGATTGGGGAATGGCTGAAAAAATTGTGGTATATGATGAAGATATGGAGATGGAATACTACTGCCATGTAAGGAATGATGAAGTGGAGGATTTCTATATGAACTGGAAGAACCTCCAGGAGCGACACAGAATGAAATGAGCAGAACCAAGAGAACATTATACACAGAAAGTGAAACATTTTGGAATAATACAATGTAATGGTCTTTACTAATACAAGACAATCCCAAGGAATTTATGAGAAAGAATGCTATCCACATCCAGGGAAAGAACTGTGGGAGTAGAAACACAGAAGAAAAACAAATGACCAATCATTTGTTTATATGGATATATGATTGGGAGTTTTGGTTTTAAAAGATCGCTGTATTCACATGTAGAACACAATGGAAGGGCTTAGTGGTTATGGGAAGGGGTGGGGAGAGGGGAGGGAATGAACATGAATCATGTAACAATGGGAAAATATTCTAAATCAATTAATTAAATAAAATGTTTCAAATAAAAAAATGGTCAAAGGATATGAACAAGCAATTTTCAGATGAAGAAATCAAAGCCATCAATAATCATACGAAAAAATGTTCTAAATCACTCTTGATTAGAGAAATGCAAGTTAAAATCATGTCATACCTATGTAGATAATTGAGTAATAAATGGTCTTTTTATTGGGTTCATTGTCACCCTGAACTCTTTACTCTTACTCATCCAAAATAACCAATTGCCAAATTTTGTTGTTTCCCCTCCCACAACGTCTCCTTCATCCATATTCTTATCTACACTTACTGGGCTACCACTCCAGTTCCAACCTTCATTATTTGTACCATTATAATAGCCTCCTAATTAGTATGCCAGCTTCAAACTTCTCCACATTCCAATCCATTCTCCACATAGCTGACAAAGTGATTTTGCAAAAGTCCATGTTTGACTAGATCATGCCCCTATTCAATAAGTTTCAATGACTTCCCATTACCTCTAGCAAAAAAAAAAAAATATATATATATATATATATGTACATATGTATATACATATATATATATACATATATATATATATAACAGTCGTAGTTGGTCATGCACTACTTATGACTCTGAATTGAATTGAATGGAAAATAATGTTTATATTACAACCCATTTTCAGAACTGGCTTGTTCTGAGATGAATCTGTAATGGCAAGAACGTTTTAGAACTAGAGGTCCTGGGTTTTCACCCCCATCTGTGTGATCTTGGTAATATGAACATCCAATTCAGTCCATTCATTCATTAATTTATTAAATATTATCAATATTTATTAACTATTATTAAAGTACTGTGCTGTGCTAATGGTACAAGGAAGAAAAACAGCACTGGCTTCATATTTAAAGAATTTACAATCTAGTTAGGGAGTAAGACATACATACAAATAGCAATTGTACAAGCTAGAATGATATATATGCAGGTCAAACAGAGACAAGAGAAAATCAATGAGGGAATGCTCACCCCTTTCTGGGGTGGTGTTGGAGGTACCAAGAAAATTTTATGGGAGAGGTAGAATGGAATTAAGGTTTTTAAAAAAAGGAAAGATTTCAGTAAGAGGAGATATAAAATGAGTCAGCCCTATACACCAAAAAAAGGAATAAGCATATGTTCAAAAGTGGGTAGGTTGAGATGAAGGTATGACTAGTGGAATCATCACATTTTAGATCTTGAAGGTATCTTTGAGGTCATCTAGTACAAATTTCTCCATTTACAGATGACAAAATTAAGACCTAGGGAAGTTAAGTGACCTACTTTCACAGGCATAATTTCATTTTGTTTCACTAAAACTGTTAGTTCAGTCCTGCTTTCACATCAGATGGTACACATTTACGAATCAATACAAATAAATATGATATACCATTTCCAGGCATTCACTGTTACTTAGTGACCAATTTTAAGTCATTATCCCTTCACACATTTCTGAATTATTATTGAAAATAATAAAATCCAGAATTGTTGAAAATAATAAAAATAAATATGTCCTACTATTGGGCACTAGTCTGGAGTCAGGAAAGACTCTTCTCCCTAATTTCATATCCGGTCTCAGATAATTACTAGCTGTATGAGCCAGGGAGAGTCACTTAACTCTATTTGCCTCAGTTTCCTAATCTGTAAAATGATCTGGTGAAGGAAATGGTAAGCCACTCCAATATCTCTGTCAAGAAAATCTCAGATGGAGTCACAGAGAGTTGGACATGACTAAGAAATGAATGAACAGGAATACCATTGTTATCCCTCTCTCCTACCTCAAAGAAAAAGGGGGGAAACTATCCAGTCCTTGGGAAAATCATAATATAAAGTATGTACAATAATACAAAACATATTGAAAATAATAGTAATCAATCTAAACTAATCCATACTTTTTTTGGAAAATAACTGACTAGAGAATTAGAGAGAAGCCCCTCAGTCCTCAGTGTTGATGAGATCCCCTTTGAAGGACTGGTAGAAAGACATGAACAAGAGTTACACAGGATGGTAAGGTAGGGACTGGTAGGTTGTGGTCTGCCTTGTTGGAAGGAATATCCACTACAATGAGATCATGCTCCATAAAAATACAGAAATTTCCCTTCAAACAGAACTCGACTTACAAAGATTTTTTTTATCATTCTCTTAAAGATACCCAAGGAAGAGTAGGTTAGAAAAGAGTTGTATCTAGAAAACAGTGGTGTAACTAGGCAAGACAAGAGATCCTCAGCTTAAATCTTACCTTCTGCCACTGGTCCATCTTAATTCCCCCAGCCCCCTTCCCCTCTGATATTACCTTCTCTCTCCTTTGTGGGTATCTTTTATGTACTATCTCCCCTTACAGGAAAGTGAACTCCTTGAGGGCAAGAACCATGATTTTTTTTTATTCTTATTATCCCCAGCACTTAGCACAATGCCTGGTGCTACAACAAGCACTTAAATGCTTGTTGACCCATTGACTGACTGAATTAGGCATACTAACTGGTAGAGAATTGAGAGCAGCTCGGACCCTCCTCAACGTAATGATTCCCTCTCACTTCTAGATGCTAGGGATCATGTCTCTCGGTTCCTTTTCTATTTATCCCAAGTACCTAGAACAAGGTTCTCCACATATTTAATTATTTAATACATATTGTTATGGACAGAAGGTCTGGTCATTTGTAACTAAGCTTGGTGTTATAGGTATTAGTGGATGTAGAGAATGGGAAATAAGGAGTGTTTCCACCTTTGCCAAGAAGTTTGGATCTAAAGATGCTGTCAAAAGGATGGGGTGTGAAATATAAGTATTCTTCAGGACAAAGAAAAAGAGTTCTCTCTGCCTCTTCTGGGAAAGAAGATACCTATGCCAAGTTGTCTTTATGTTGATTTTGAATTAGCTCTAGGAACAGAGAAAAATATCTTCTTTGATGTATAGCAGGGCAATTTGGACTTTTTTTTCTCCTCTCCCTTTAAGGATAATGAGAGGGAAATGAAAATCAAGATGATCAGGGAATTTAATGAGCATATTTGTTACACATAAAAAATGTTTTCACCAAGAAAGAAAATTAAATAGAAATTCTGTCAACATTTCAAGAGATTCTCCTTAAGAAAACTCGAACAATCTTTACATAAGTAAAACAATAGGAAATTCTTAGAAAGTCAGTATAATACAGGAAAAAGTACTCTGGATTAAGAGCTCTTTAACTAAGTGTTCAGCTTTGGGTAAATCATTTTTTCTCTCTGGGTCTTAGTTGTTTCCCATGTAAAAATAAGAATGTGAGACCAGGGCACCTCTAACATATCTTATGATTAAAAACCAAACTGTATAAATCATAGGTCAAAGTGTTTTGGCTTGCTTTGGCATGAAGTCTTTTTTTTAACCCTTACATTCCATCTTAGAATCAATGCTGGGTATTGGTTCCAAACCAGAAGAGTGATAAAAGGGTTAGGCAATGGGGTTTAAGTGACTCGTTCAGGGTCATACTTCTTGGAAGTGTCTGAGATCAGATTTGAACCCAGGACCTCCTGTCTCTAAGCCTGGCTCTCAATCCATTGAGCTGCCTAGCTGCCCTCTTGTATGAAGTTTTAAAAAAAAAAAAATTAAACCCTTATCTTCCGTCTTAGAATCAATACTCTGTATTGTTTCCAAGCCACAAGAGCAGTAAGGGCTAGGCAAAGGGAGTTAAGTGAACTGCACACAATCACACATCTAGGAAGTATCTGAGGCCAAAATTGAACTCAGGACCTCCAGTCTCTACGCCTGAGCCTAACTTTGAATCCCTAGGGTCATCTAGCTCCCACTGACATGAAGTCTTAATAAGCATGGAAGAATTTCCAAAGAGGGCCCCATCTAAATTTATAGGACATGTAGTATCCTGGTTAAAGGGTTCTGTCTTTCACATGCTACCCCATTTCCCTAAGCATGGATGTTTTAAACCCATGTTTGCTGCTTGCATGTAGAGGCAGAATTGTATAATCAATAGAGAATTAGTCTGGAAGCCAAAGAGATCTTTGTTCAAGTTCTGCCTCTGGATAATTCTCTGAAACTCTAAGCTGGAAAAAAGGTAAAGTAAGTTGCATTCACAAAGGAAGTTTCCTTACCTGGGAGTTCTCTATACCAAGGAAATCATAAGTTCAATCCCCATACATATAATACAGGGACTTGCAGAATAGACTCTACGGCATTATCGACTAGGCTAGTTTTACAATTAATTTTTTTTATTTACATAAGTAGAAAATAAAAAGAGAGATATGAGTCCAGGAATGAGAATACCAGGGAACGATAGCTTGTGTAACCTGACTGTTGCAGTAGATAATACGGTGAATGGCAGAGAGAAACACAGCTTTGGAAATAAATGTAACCCCCATTTACTACAGATAAAGTCAAATGATGATGGATGAAGCATCCATCCTGGGGACACTTGAGATTTGACTTTCCATATTTATGTGTTTCTGTTGCATATGTTTCTATTTATGTTCATTTATGATGACTCTCTTCATTAGGTGGTAAATTCTCTGAAGAAGAGAAAGTGTCTTCTTTCTCGGCAACCACCCACAGTGCCTGGCAGCTCAGTGCTCTGCACGTAACTATTATTTAGTTCATGTTGGTTGACTGGCTAGCTGATTGACCAGCCTTTCTGTTCCACGTGACTCAGCTCAGGTCGTCCTAGGCTAATGCTCTCATTCCATCTTTCACCATAAGAAAAGCACTGATTAATTCTGCACAGGAACTAGTTACAATTTACTAAACCCTTATTAGATTCAAGGTACCATTCTAGGTCCTGGGAATACAAAGACAAAAGTGAAATTATTCATCATCATAACCAATGTTACACTAAATATATAGACAATTAAATAAATAAAAACATATAGAAAGTACATTTGAAATAAGTAGAGAAAGAACACTAACCATTGGGGAAGGGATAGGGAATGTCTCCCATTGAAGGCACACACAACTGGAGAAATGCCTTGAACAAATCTACAGATACAAAGAGGTATGGTTCAGGAGAAAGTATCTTCCTAACATGGGGAACCTCTATACCAAAGAACAGAGGTTGGAGATGAGAAATTATTAAAATGTTGCCTCCCTCATGGCACCATGATGAGGAATGACTAACCAAGGTAGAAGAGAACCTTAAAGTGCTGTTATTGTCATTTGGTCAGATCCATCTCAATGTGGCAAAAGTCCATGGGGTTTTCTTGGCAAAGTGTCTAGTCTGGCTTACTATTTCCTTCTCCAGTGTGTCACCATTTTACACATGAGGAACTGATGCAATTTGGCGCTAAGTGATTTGCCCAGGGTCATGATATCTTAGGCCAGTGTCTTAAGTGAAATCTGAACTTGTATCTTCTTGATTCTAGGTCTGGTGTTTTATCCATCGTACCACCTAGCTACCACTTCTTAAAATGTTAGAGAAACATAAAATATGTCCACCATTATTGGCAGTTTCATGTTTTCCCAGTTCTTATTGGGCAGTCATTTTTCTGATTGCCCCATAAGACTTTACTCATAAGAAAGTCAGTAGACACTTCCCTTGAAACTGATACAAGCAAACACCACCTAAAATTGTTAATTGGCTCTAAAGAAAACATGGCATTAGTTGAAATGATTTGTTACGGGTCAGCTAGACTATTTCCAGCTAGACTATCCAATTGCTATAAGGCAACTGGCCAGTTGACAATACAGTGCTTCCTATTGTGGTTGTGGACTTTGGTAATAAGTCATTCTTTATTTTATTATGAAGTAGCACTGGCTAGGGCGATTGGTAAGTTCACAAGCATTTATTAAGCACCTGCAGTGGCACTATCCTAGGTTCTGGGAATACAAAGTCAAAAAATGAAGCAATCCCTACTCTCAAGCAATTTATGTGCCAATGGATAATCCAGTTTATATGGGATATATTAAGATTCTGTTACTGGAAACCCCATGCTCTTTGGAAAGTTCTCTTTGTCAACTGTGAGGAAGATAACCAAGCAGCATCTGTAATTGTGGAACACCTCTCAAATGCTTACCCCTGATGCAGGATTTGCAGTCCAGCCCAACTCAGCAGTAGCTGTCCGGGTGTCCATTAAGGTTTCTGAGGGGGTAAAAAACAGGAAAGAAAATAAGTTAAAAATGCTTACCACCTAATTGTTTTCAGTTTTACTTTGCTTTGATACCTTTGATGTAATATAAGGAATTCAGAGAAACACAGAAAGACCTGTGTAAACTGATATAAAAGGATTAAAACAAAGATCAAATGGTACCATGACTCCAATAATATAAATGAAAAGAATATTAAACAATACTAGAATTTAGATTGATTTGTGTCCAATTTTAATTCCAAAAGACTAATGATGAATTCGCAGATAGGTGGTACAATGGATGGAGCACCAGGTCTGGAGTCAGGAAGCCCTGAGTTCAAATCCAATCTCAGATATTTACTAGTTGTATGATCCTGAGCAAGTCATCTAAGCTTGTTTGCCTCAGTTTCCTCATTTGAGAAGGAAATGACAACCACTTCAGTATATTTGCCAAGAAAGCCCCCAAATGGGGTCCCAAAGAGTTGGAAATGAGTAATAGCACTTCTCTCCATTAAAGTGATAGTAAACGATGAGTACAAAACGTTGTATATACCATGAGACATAGCTGCTAAGTTACTTGACTCAGATTTTGCTTAACTTTTTTTTTGTTAAAAAGGGGGTTTCATTTAGGGAATGACAATTGGAAATTAGGATTTAAAGAACAAAAAACATCAATAAAATGTTCTTTAATTGTCTCTGACACCAGCCTCCTTTTAGAGAGGTACTCATGTGAAAATCCATTAGCTATTATAATAAATTGTCAAAATGCAAATATGTATCCAAAGCCTAAACTTTTCATAATGGGCATGTCACCTTTCTCTAGTTATATCATATGGTTCAGCAGTGAAACTACTAGACTCAGAATTAGGAAATATTAAGTTCAAATCCTACTATCATCACTTAGAAACTAGATGACTATAGGCAAGTCATGAAGCTTTCAGAGTCTGAAATTCCTCATCTTTAAAATGGAAATAATAAGGGGCAGCTAAGTAGCACAGTCAATAGAGCACCAGTCCTGGAATCAGGAGGATCTGGGTTCAAATCTGACTTCCTAGCTATGTGACCCTGAGCAAGTTGCTTAACCACAATTGCCTTCTTCTGTCTTATAGCTGATATTACAACAGAAGGTAAGGGTTTAAAAAAATGGAGATAATAATGCCTAATTGACAAGGCTATTGTGACCATCAGTGAGATTATGGATCTAAAATGACTTGCAAATCTAAAAGTTTGTACAAGTTACAGTTATAATAAAATTTTTAATAGATATTTTTATTTTATAAAATGATTTTAAATGATTTTTATTTTATAAAAGCCTTTTATAGGAGTCCCTTGGCTTCTTAACTTTTACTCTCCCCAACCTTTGTCTCCATTCTTACCCTTCTAAAAGTACCTTTATGGCAGAGATCAGGGAGGGGAGAAGAAAGGATTCCTTTAGTAGCCTATAAGCTTTTTGAGGACAGGCACCATGTCTAATTTACTTTATATCTAGCTCAGTATTTCAACAAATAATTTAACTCAATACCACAAGCAGCTACTCTGCCTGCCATGTTAAGGTAAAATATGGTCCCTATTCACATGGGTAATCCAATAGCAGAAACACAGAAACTATAATGTAAAAATTAGTTGCCATTTATAAATGTATTAATTGAATGAGTGGCTTTGAAGGCAAGAAAGAGGGGGTAAAGTGCTAAGCCCTCTTTTTGTGGCTCATTTTCCACAATTCGTCCATCTGACAGCTGGAGAAGCCAAGCACATGGCCCAGGATACCCTTTCTTTCCCCCTCTTTTCCAGTTCAAAGCACTAATAATGATGATAATGACAAAATGCATTTACATAATAAACTTCTCATAAGAAGATCATGCCACCTGGTGGAAATTCATCTCAGTAATTGTCAAAAAGTATCGATGGGGTGAGCCTGAAATAGTGGAAGTATTCATAGTTAGCAGAACAGGGGACCTAAGCCCAGAGAAGTTAAGTGATTTGTACGAGATCACACAGCTAGGGGAAGGCAGAAGGAGACTGAAAAGCCGTGTCACTTGACTGACATCATTATTCCCAAATGTAATACCCCTTCCCCATTCCAATATGGTTACTCTAGGGGAATTCTGAAGAGAATCAAGGGTTTTTTTAAATTTTTTGGTTGGTTTATTTTTTAATAACCTTATTAGAGCAATAACTTAAAATATTTTCACTCTCTAAAAGAAATAGTTGAGGGGGAGGAGGATGAGCTCAATGCAGATGCTGTGATGTTAGAAGGAGGGGTCTATCCCTAAGAGAGTAGCTTTGGCTCAGCCTCCAGAGGGGTTAAGAGAAAGGGGATGACAAAATCTGAGACAGGTAAGCTGGGTACCAATCAATCAACAAGTACTAATTAAGTAATCACTATGTAGTAGACAGAGGGAACTTGATGAATGAAGTTCATTTCCTTCTTGCATTTCTTCTTAAAATCTGTGTAACCCTGGGGAAATTACATAGACTCTCTGGAGCCCTAACTCTTCATTTATAAAGAGAAGGGGTTGAAGTAGATGACTTTCTAAGATCACTTCAATGTCTAAAGCTATGATCCCTATGATGCCCAACCAAGCCAGATAAGATAAATCAAAAGATCTTACTCCCCTCCTTCTCCCCAAAAAAGTACCCATGAGAAAAGTACCTCTGGCTTCCCTTAGTTAACTCTGTCTTTGTTTACTGTAACTATATTTTCTATATGCTATATAATTATATACTATAACTATACCTTAATTTACCAATCACATTTCCCTTACATCTGACTTTACTCCCTTCTGCTATTGTTTTTCCTCACTTCTTACCATCCTATCCCTCTGAAGACAAGAAAAGCTCAATGGAGAATCATATATTTCATATGGTTATGGGCAGGTACTTTTCTTGCAGAGACACACTGGGCTCTTGTGGGGGCTTAATAAAAATGATTTGAGGATGTTTATGACTCCCCAGAGGGGCAGAGAGCATTCATTTGCATTTACAAAGCATATTGAGAGTTCTAGCAGAAAGTTATGATGGAAGCACAATTAAATATGTATGATTGTGTCTGCTGTCAAACAGTATCACAGGGAACAGAGCAGCAACAGGACTCTTTAAGAAATGGGGTTGTTGAACAGCAATGATACACACTGGACTCTAAATATTCTTTTGTGGTCTGGTCCCTGAAACCACAAAGCTTATAATCGAAGGTGGTACTCCAGGCAAAGTGCCTGGCACATAGTAAGAGCTATATAAAAATTATTATTACTCCAATACTACTCCTAGGTAAGGGGCCAAATGATGAAGCAGGCTATTTATCTTTTTTTCTCAATTTCCTTCCCCTTTGTAAACACCTACTGTGGTGAAGCAACACAGCACAAATGAGGTAGGAATTAGAAGATCTTGGTTCAAAGCTCAGCTCTGCTACTTCATGCTACCTTTCTGATCTGAAACAAATCAGTTAATCTCTGAGCCTCAGTTGACTCATCTGTAAAATAAGATTGTTGGATGAGGTGACCATTAAAGTCTCTGTCAGCTCTAAACTTGTGATCTATGATTTGCCCCCCCCCCCGGAATCCAGAACCCTCAAACTGGATATTTAATAGGACTCTTATTCTAATTGTGTCCTAGGACTTATCCTCCTCAGCAATTCCCCATGCTCAAGACCTTTTCTGATCTCTCTCTCATGACTAAATTCACCTTTCCTGTGCTCTCTTCCCTCGGAATTTTGCTAGGTACCTGCCTGTCTAATTTGATAAACTAGTTTGATCTTTGTTGTTAATAGATGATAATGTCCTGAGAAGTTACTCTTCACCAGAAACATTTTTATTCTAACAGAGGCCTGCAAAGCTCAAACAGAAAAAGATGAAGATGAAGGAATTTTAGGCATTGTAGCAAGATTAATGGAGAAAGAATATTTTCAGTAGGTGAAATGGTCTTGCTGCTACCAAAAATGCACAAATACCATAATCTCAATCTGTGTAAATTGGAAGGCCTAGTTAATAGGATCATATATTTCAAGTTCCAATAGACTTTAAGAACCAGTAAGTCAAACCTGTTCATTTTACAGATGAGGAAAGAAAGGTTGAGAGAAGTTAATTGACCTGCCGAGAATTACTCAACTAGAAAGTGTCTAGAGTAGGCTTTGAAGCCAGGACTCCTTGATTCTACATTTGGGATGCCATCTATTACACCACCTGGCCTCTTCTCAGCTGAAAGAATTCCGTCCTGGGAACCAGGAGAACATCTCTGTTACTTTTTGGCTCTCTGACTCTGAGCTGAGGAAATTACTTTCCTTCCTCTTTATAATTGGGGCAATCATTTTTGTATTGGTGTAATGAAACATCTAATGGACTTGGAATTAAAGTTGTGAGTTCAAGGTCCAAGTCCGCCACTCACTAATTATGCAACCATTGGCAAGATAGTTACATAGGCAGTAACCCTTTCTGAGGCTCAGTGAAATGAAGAATTTCATTTAAGAGAATCATATTTAGGCTCAAGATATGGGGGAAAATATCCTAACCATGAAACAAACAATCGATTGCCTCAGAAGATAACAAGTCCCACCTCAACAGGAGACTGGATAACCCTTTGTTGGACCTATCTCAACAAAGGCATAAGTATAGGTAGTATTGGGTTGGACTAGATAGTCTCTGAGGATTCTTAATTCGAATTTTATGATTCTTTGATAGAACAATTGGATAATCTCTGAGATCCTTTCTACAACTCATTTCTATGTAACCTATCTCATAAGATTGATAGCACTTTTGTGTTATCCTGCTCAGATTTTCCCCCCTCTTTTGAGTTACTTAGAATATGCATAATATTTTCTTCCTGGTTCATATTCAACCTGGAGAAACATGATGATCCTCCATTAGACAAAGAATGACTGGAGGATTCATTCTGTGCAGTGATGAAGAGTCTTAAGATTGGCAGAAGAGCCAGAATGAAAGATAACTCAAGAAGCAATGAGATGGAAATGAGTTTGCATGCAAAACAATCCATAATGATTCTCCCATGGCCCTTTTGGTTTTCCTGCCTGGTAGTGAAAACTCCAATGAGCTTCTATGTGAATGAAAGGGAAGCTGCTGTTCTATCTCCCACCTGGTCATCATGTTTCTATGAGTACATGGAACCTTTCCTTCTTTTGTGTTCATTCATTCTCAGTTTCAGGTAAATGAATATACCCAGAGGTGACTGCTCAGGCAACTAGTGAGACTAGAGATCCTCAAAACCCTCAGAAGTCCATTTGGTAAGTGAAACTGGTAGCAGTAGCGACCAAATGATCTGATGGACCTAGTACTACAATTTGTCAGCTAAGACACTAAATCCCATAAGGACTAAGAAAAATTGAACAAGGGAAGCCAGGCCCCTTCCTGATGCCTCACCCCAAAGTGAACTTAGTGGGTGCTCTGCAAAAAGACAGCAGGACTCCCAGAGATAGGAGGTGTGAGATAACCCCTCAAATTTCATATGTTTCTTACATTTATGCCAAACTATCTTTGTAACCTAAGAGTTGGAGCTCATTCTCTCCAGGGACTTTGAATGTCAGAGTACCCTATTTAGGAGTTGTGGGAAAGGGAAGGTTTGTTTTGTTAACTGCCACTCTTGCTGTGCCTTCCCAGTAAATAGCTTTTTTATAAAATTTAATTGATGTCAACTGGTTGATTACTATTGAGGACCATAATGCTAACTCCTCTGAGTTACCCTTAGAATCTTGAGGGAAGCAGGAGCAGAAGACATTGCTCTCTATAAAACCTAACCTATCAGTCTAGTGGGAGTTGAGAGAATCAGCCCAGAGGAACTGCTCTGGCAAAATGCAAAAGAAATATGAGAATGTATAACAGTGGTCTCACCTTTCTTTTGTGTTATTCTCAAGGGTCTTAGGAATGGGTATATATGTGTGTAAGAGGTAATATGGTGATGGAGGTAGTTTGGGGGAGAGGTGCTAAGATTAGGAAATATTTAATATGTATGCTAAAGCTAAAGCTTAGGATCCCTTTGGACTGGGAAGACAAGAATTCAATATAACAAACATTTATTAGGCATCTATTATTCTGAGAGCCCTGTGTTAAGACATTGGGGGAAACAAAATAGGCATGATACTGCCCATATCTTCATTGAGTTTATCATCTATTAGGGATCGGGCATAAGCAAAATAATTATTCTTTTTTTCTCTCAATGTCTCTGTCTTTGTCTCTCCCACCCTTCTTCAATTGAACCTCTCTGTCCCTTTCACACAAATTGTATGTATGTAAATGGGGGAATAGAGGAATGTAGCCTGACCCCACCACCAGACATAAACTGGGCATGCAAGCCTGCCTACTTGGCTTTGCAGGGTAGATACCAGTCTCTTCGAGCAAAATCTCTTTTCTCCCTTCCCCTTCTCATATTCAGTTCTATCATTTTTAAATGGCCGTAGGCATTCTTCAACTGTTCTCACTCCTAGGTTTGTATAGGCTGGGATGGGCGTTGTAGACATGACAAGTGAAATAGAGAGTCACTAAACAAAGTACTCCATGAGACCTGAGGCCATCAGTGGCTTGTCCCATCAGGGAGTGGCAGGAAGGGTTGAGCAAAGGGACCAAAGACAAAGAATTGGAAAACATGAATGCATCCAATGTGAACAGAAAAGTCTATGTTTACAATGTGTGTAGGCCAGAAGGCTTTTTGAACACATTTTGGTGATTTGCTTTTTAAGTCTTTCTTGGGTGTTGTTGCCATCTTCTCTTCTCATATTCCTCTCGTACTCTTAAAAAAAATACACACACACACACACACACATATAGATAGATACATTCATTTGTAGATTTGCTTTGAACGACAGGAAAAGAGATGACTGCTTAACAACAACCAAATATCCTCAGATGACCTGCCTAGTCTGGGAAGGCTTCCCAGTAGAGATGAGATTTTGGAAAGTAATCTGAATGGCTCTCTACAGAGCCAAAATGGAGAGAGAATAGAAAAAGAGGAGTAGGTTAGAGAAGGGCAGGAAAGGAAAAGGAAGAAATAGAAACCAGAGAGAGGGAGGGAGGGGAAAGGGGAAGAGGGGAAGAGGAGGGAGAAGGTAGAAAGAGAGAGGAGATAGGGAGACAGACAGACAGACAGAAAGAAAAAGGGAGAGAAGAAGGGAAAGGGAGGTAGGAGAGGGAGAAGGGGGAAAGGAAGGGAAAGGAAGGAAATGGAAGGGAATTGAAGGGAAGAGAAGGGAAGGGAAGAGAAGGTAAGGGAAGAGAAGGAAGGGAAGGGAAGGGAAGGGAAGGGAAGGGAAGGGAAGGGAAGGGAAGGGAAGGGAAGGGAAGGGAAGGGAAGGCTCATGTCTTTCATTTTGAACTGAAATAAGACATCCAACCACAAATATTTTCAATGTCCCTTTTCTCATCATAACAATCACAACAAGAAGAATAACATATACAGACAGATGAAAAGCATTTCTAGGTCCTCTTAATTCACTGACTTATTTGTTTTTTGATAAGGTAGACACACAGTTTTCTGTTAAATGAAAAAAGAAATATATGGTGTGTCCATTCTTCTTTCTTTTCTGTCCATCTTCCTTATTTTTTTCCCTGAGAGATTTTGCTTCTCCTTTTTTTTTGTTTCTTTTTTTTTACCACCATGTAATCCACTCAACTGAAGTTTCAAGTCACTATCATAATCCTATACTTCAAAAAGTTACCACTATGCCTCTGTGACCTAAAGTTAAGAAATTGAAGTCGGAAGGATTTGTGTATTGAATATAGTTATCACCTGTATTCTATTATCTATAATTACTATATTCTTAACTGTTCATAGTATGTTTCTGTTTGCATGCCCTGCCACCACTTCAAACTCAACAACCTTAAGAGGCAGTATAATATAGTGGAGAGGGCACTAGGCTTGGAGTCAGAAAAACATAGGTTCAAATCCCAACTCAGACATTTCCTAGGCATTTTTTTTGTTATTGTGGTGGTTTAACTGATTATTTGCATCAGTTCTTTGTGACCTCATTTGAGGTTTATTTGGCAAAGATAATGGAGTGGTTTGCCATTTCCTTCCCTAGCTCATTTGACAAGATGAGGAAACTGATGCTAATAGTTCTAAGTGACTTGCCCAGGATCCCACAGCTAATATGTGTCTGAGGGCAGATTTGAACTCAGAATTTCCTGACTTCAGGCTTGGTGCCCTATCCTCTGTTCCACTTAGCTGCAACTACTTCCCAATTCCTAAAGGCCCTACTACCCATACTTAGTTCTTATAAGTATTCACTTATTTGTTTTCTTTATATGTTAATATTCCTGAGTTCCAGAAATATATTGTAAATACACTGAGGATAGGTTCCTTGTCTTATACTGTGTTGTATACCTGCCTAGCATATAGTAGGTATGGATACATATTCATTGATTAATGGATTAATCATTGTATATATTTTTGTAACAGAATGAATAAAAAGAGGATCTGTGAGGAAGATAAGCCATCCCAGACCATCTGTTGATTGAATGAGTAAAAGAACAAGTGAATGAATGAATCTGAACAATGAATTTAAATAATGTAAACCCAAGCTGTGAAAGTTGCTCTTTTTAAAACTTAATAGAGATCAACATAGTATTTTTCCCTTTTCTCCTTCCTTTTTTCTTATCATCCTGAGGGTAATTCATTATTTTAAGTAGGGAAAAAAGCAGCAGTGTAGCTCCAACTTTATAAATCCCCATTCTTAGTGTGAGACTCTAGTAATATTAATCAGCCTGGAACAGAACTGGTTTGGGTAACCTAGCTATTGTATTCCCTTGCCTCCAAGAAACCATGTGATGCGATCTAGCACCCATTTCCAAATAAATTTCCTTTGCTGAAGGAATGAAACCTCAGCTTATTTGAACTACACAGGTTCCTGCACAGGTTGCTAATTAATGACAAACGAGGTCCTGGGGGAAAACAGGAAGACTTTGTTGTTGTTGTTAAGTCATTTTTTCAGGGATGTAAGGCTCTTCCTGACCCCATGTGGGGTTTTCTTGGCAAAGATACTGGAGTGGTTTGCCATTTCCTGAGGTCCCTTCTAGGTCTACGATATTTTGTATGAACAAGAAAGAATGAGACATGGAATGCACCCAGGACCCCATCTCCCCCCAGGTGTGCTGGCACATCCATCCCATGATCTAGGCATGCCTACGGACAGAGGGGATGTGACTGGAAAGTGGAGGGGAAAGAGAGAAAGCAGAAACTTAGAGGAGGAAAATGAAGGGGAAGAGTACATAGCAACATCAAAAGGTTGTTTTCTTTGTTTTTAAATCTCATTCACTTGAGAACTGCTCATGATTGACTCCTGAAAAATGACCAACTGTATCCTGGCCAGTTTGGAGGATTTTCTTTTAGGTAATGGAATGTGCTGCCTCATTGGGCAGTGAAGTCCTTATCCCTTGAGGTGCTTCAATGGAGGCTATATCATAGACTGGTGAGACTGTGACAGAGGGAATTTGAGAATTTCTGAAGCGGATAGGAAGATTGAACTAGATAACCTCTGAGGCTCCTTCCAACTCTGAAATCCTATGATTCTATCATATTTTTTTTAAAAAAATCTACCAATTATTCCTATGACCTTTCCTTCATCCTATATCTACTAGGCACTTAGTAAATGTTGATTTGGCAGCTATGTGGCCTAGTTGATGAAGCTTGGACTAAAAATCAGAAAGACTCACCTTCATGAATACAAATCCTGCCTCAGGCACCTACTAGCTGTGTGACCCTGGGCAGATCAATGTAGTATTTTTCCCTTTTCTCCTTCCTTTTTCCTTATCTTCCTGAGAGTAATTCACTATTTTAAGTGGGGAAAAAAGAAGCAGTGAAGCTCCAACTTTATAGATCTCCATTCTTTGTGTGAGACCACAGTAATACTAATCAGCCTAGAACAGATCTGGTTAACCCTGTGGGTCTCAGTTTCCTTATCCATCAAATGAGCTGGAGAAGTAAATGGCAAACTGCTCCACTATCTTTCACCAAGAAAAATCCAAATGGGGTCACAGAGAGTCAGACACAATTGAAATAACTCAACAGCAAAATACTGATTAAACTCAGAGCTGTTGAAAGAAGAGAAATTTTAAGATTAGTCGTATAACTCATTATACATCTTTTGGAGCAGACATAATGTGGATCTATCTGATTCAGAGGCTCAGCCTTTTTTCTGTGTGTATAATCCCCTTGGACAGTCTGGTAAAGCCTATGAACCCCTTCTTTTAAAATGTTTTGTTTTAATCCACAAAGTAAAACATGTTACCTTCCATCTTAGAACTAATGCTCTGTATTGGTTCCAAGGTATAAGTGCCAGGCCATAGGGGTTAATGGAATTATCCAAAGTCAGATAGCTAGAAAATGTCTGAGGTCAGATTTGAACCTCAGACCTTCCCATCTCTAGGCTTGGCTCTCAATCCACTGAGCCACCTTACCTGCCCCCTTAAAACATGTATTATTACAAAGGAAGCTGATTAAATTGAAATACACTCATCAAAATATTTAAAAATCAAGTTCCTAGATTCTTGAGTTTGCACTTTTTCTGAATCCTAAGGTACAAAAGAGAGAAGGAGAGTAGAAAGCATTCCACCAAGAGGAAGGTGTCAATTCCAGGGCAATTAGAATTGAGGCTGAAAATAGAGCCTTTGTGGTGTAAACTAATTTATATAACCAAATAATCTGATGAATTCCAAGTGTAGAGAGCGAGGGACTAGATATGAAGTACAACATGATTCTGCTCACTTTCCTTTCTGTTGTTTTGACCATCTGAAATATCACTGTTTATTTCTGCTTCTGAAGCAGCTGCCTGCTGTATCCTGAGGTTATATTCCATTTAATGTTCTTCATTCCTTGTTTTTTTTCACCTGAGGTGTATCACTCAAACTTAGGCTACTTCTTGAGCCTGTGCTCTTTTATAGTCTTAATTTATTTTTTAGGAGATCTGCTAGCAGAATGGACATAAATACTGCCCAAGGGGTCCCTCCCCTCCAAAAAAGGTCCTTGCCACAAATCTGTTTATCTATGGTTAACAAAGGGTAAGGGGCCCTTTACAGAATGTTAGCTTTGGGGGCAAGAATAAGATGGACACTGATGGCTACCTGCACCCCTAGACCTCTTTGCTAGTGACCTCATCTGGCCATTTTCATGGTTTGCTCAGCACCAATCTGTTGCTGTTGCAGCTGGCCCAGAAGGTATGTATGCTATGCCATGGTCTGCAGATTGAAATTTCTCAGCTAGAGCTGGTAGATTTGGATACTTGGTCAGCCTCTGGTTTGGCCAGATGTTCCAATGGCAAAGCTCTCTGTGTGCTGGCCTCCGACCATCCTAAAGGATGAGCTGGCCCTAGTGTACTCTTTCTCATGTCCACCTTCGTCATACCCCAGAAGAGACTTCCCTGGCTTAACAGAGCTCCTTTCTTTCCAAGCCCTTGGCAGTACTGAGTTCCAGGACACACACTTCTAACCATTGTTTATTTAGAGATGGTTTTCAGTCCATCTGCCTGGCTTCTTATCCAGTAGCTCCACACGCTCCTAATGTTCTTTTTCTATTTATTTTAAACCCTTACCTTCCACCTAAGAATCAATACTGTATATTGGTTCCAAGGCAGAAAAGTGGTAAGGACTAGTCAATGGGGGTTAAATGACTTGCCCAGGGTCACATAGCTAAGAAGCATCTGAGGTCAGATTGAAGTCAGAACCTCCTGTCTGTAGGCTTGATTCTTTGAGCCACTTAGCTGTCCCATTTGTTTTTGTTTTTGTTTTTTTAAGAACTAGAAAAGGGGTAGATAGGTGGCTCAGTGGATTGAGAGCCAGGACCAGAGACAGAAGATCCTGGGTTCAAATCTTGCCTCAGACACTTCCTAACTGTGTGCCCATGGGCAAGCCACTTCATCCTAATGCATAACCTTTAGTGCTCTTCTTCCTTAGCACCAATACACAGTATTGATTCAGGAAAAGGTAATGGTTTTAAAAATAAATAAGTAAATAATAGAAGAAATTATAAATTTAAGTTAGAGGTTAGTGAAAATAAAGATATAATTTCTTTCAAGATAGAGGACCTCCTGAAATCTATTCATAAACCTTCAAAGAGTCCTCAGATTAAGAACCCCTTATCCAGAACCAAAATGGATCTCAGCAGTTATCCAGGCTCACCTCTTATTTTTACAGATGAAAACAAAAAAACAAGCAAAAAAAAACTGAGGTTCGAGGAGGTTAAATGACATGGGCAGTAAGCACAAGGGGGAAGATTTGAACCCAGTACCTTGAACTCTGGAGGAGTCCATGCCCTTTCCATAGTACCAAGCTTCCAATAAATGTGATTGCTTGGATAGTGGCTCTCTTGCTGCAGAGACATTTATGGATGCAGTTCAGAATGAATGATTTGGCAGTAGAGAAAACAAGGAAAAGTATCCTGTCTGGTTAAGAAAAAGACGACATATACATGCATCACACACAGCTAGTGATGACAGGAAGGTGGACTGCATCCCCATCTCCAGAGCTGAGTTTTCTTATCTGTGCCACGATGCATGTCTATAATACACAGGGGGATTAGTGTTAGCAACAGCATCCTGTCACACAGTTCTGCTCCAACATGACAAATGAGGGTTGGGCTTTATAACTGCAGACTTTATTTTCACTACTTTCCTTTTTCTCCACCAACTTGCCTTTCCTCTCTGTTCCTCTCTTCAATCTCCTAAGACCTGAGCACTGAAGGGAAGAGGTAGTTTGATGTGAGGTAAGTGTAGAGAGCCTATCATCGAATCTGGGCTCTATTCCCAGATTTTTCACCTATTAGCTGTGTGAAATTGGGTAAGTCACTTGATCCCTCACCCTCAGTTTCCTCATCTGTAAAATGGGAATAGTTACACACTATCTCACAGGGTTCTTTCTATATGTACTAATGGATGAAAGTGAAAAGGAAAGGAGTTAGTTATGACCCTAAAATGTTCTATCAATGAAATCCACCATAGTGATGCTAAGGAAGCCCAACCAAAGAAGCATCTGAGGAGATAGGTCTACAAGGGCCATCATCCCATGGAGTATGCATAATGCTGAGCTGGGTTTCCCTTCTCATTCCCAGTGATCCATAGAGCTCAGCTTTGAAGGCTTTGTGCTTTGGGATGATAAGATAACCCATTATTGGTTTCTTGGTTCTTGTGATGAAAACAAATGGTGGCTGTGTTAAAGATAACTTGTTGCTGAGCCATAAAGAATGGCCCACTCAGTAGATCTCAAAAGGTAGGTACAGTTCCATACTGTGTCTCTGTCTCTGCCTCTCTCTATCTCTTCTCCCCCTAGGCACACATACACATCTGTTGAGCTTATAAAAACTCCAGGAAACGTGATCTCTTGAATTTCCTATGAGTGTACTTCCTATGGGAATGTAAAACTTGGTCCTTAGGTTTCTGACTGTTTCTTCTTCCTGCATTCTTTTCTCTGAGCATAGGTAACTAAACAGTGATCTTGAGATGGATGTTTCCTACCTTAAAGACCACTTTGGGAGTTTTGAGAGCTCCTGAGCCACTCAGAGATGACTGGCAACAGGATGAGATTTTTGAAATTAAACTCTCTTTGGAGATGAAGATGACCAGTATTGGCTCGCTGGAAGATATAGAGCTTGAGGGAAATATTCGTACAGTACAGCACTGGGGTGAAGGTAAAATGGCTTGTCAGCAGTCTTGTCCCTCCCCCACTCCTAGTCTTGATGTTTGAAGTATCATTCTCCAAGGGGAGTAAAATAGGAAGAGGTGATTCTTTTATATTTTAATTCTGTTCATTTGTGCTTGTGAATCATTTGTGTGTTAATTATGCTTTTTTTTTGGAAGAAAATCATTGTCTTAAGCTTGATCTCCATGATACTTTGAGTACCTTTCAGAGTTCTTTTGGGGAAACCCTAGACATAAGCCAAATCCAAGTTGTATGTGATTTTCCTTAGGGTCTAGGATGGGGTATAAAGATCTATAGACAATGAAAAAACTATGGCACCATGCTTTAAAGATCAAGTTTCTATAGGAGTGAACACAGTACCTGAATAAGACCAGAGCTGAAGAATTCCTTCCTGAGAGAGGGCATTACCTCCTCAAGTGGGTCAGCAGGATCCACTGTCACACGGTTATCATCAAATTGGAAAATGATGGTCTGAGGATATTTTATAAGCATATCTCAAGTTTCATTTGGTCCTCATTCCAACTTATTACCTTTAGCTAAAGACAGCATCATTCACAACCAAGAGGCAAAGAACAGTTTGTACTGAACAGGGTAGTTGATAAAGAGAGGTTGACCTCTTTTCTTACACAGCAATTTAGATCCAGTAAGAAGAATGAGATAACAGCCGAAGAGAGACAACAAATGGGGCCCTTCTGAATAGAGAGCAAAAACAATAACAATAAAGCTGTTCAATATCCAGTATCTCCATGTTGATGTTTCATAAGAGTTAAGTAATTAAAGGCACTGCACTAATGAATGGGGATATAAATATAAAATACAATACCATCTCTATATTCCAGGAGCTTATAGCCTAATTAGTGGCTGAGATCAAGGGCAAAGGGAATATAACATATACACAAATAACCATAACCTGGCACAGGATCATAAGTTTCAGAGTTAGAAAAAACCTCAGAGTCCAACACCTTCATTTCATAGATGAGGAAATCAAAGATCAAAGAGCTTCAGTGACTTAAAATGATCAGATTATAAACCTAGAGCTGAATAGACAAGGACAAGATACATGATGTGCAATATCATTCTATACTTAATAAATATTTTATAATTGCTTACTTTTCAGAGTACTTCTAGTCCTGGCCTTTCATTTTATAAATGAGAAATCTGAGGTCCAGACGTGATAAGTGATTAGTACCAGAATTAATTAGGTCTTTTGTTTAGTGCTCTTTTACTATACCAGTCTACCTTAGCAGGTACTAGGGAGTCATTGCAAGTTACAGACCCAACCTTAAGGTATCTTGAAGTGATTCATGAAATGAAAAGTCATCAGTGTCATAAGAAGCCTGAGGAAGAAGAGGTTACTGGCAAATGTGGGGATCAGGGAAGATTTTGAGGAAGAAATTGGGTCTGAAGGTGAATTTTATAAGATGGAAAGGATTTCAATAGTTAGAAGATATTGGTTCAAATCAAGATAGAGATGAGTTAGAAGTTCAGAACGTGAGAAAAAAGCACCAAGAGGTAAATGGATCATAGATTTAGAGAAGAAAAAGACCTGAGAGTTCATCTAGTCTGATTCCCTCATTTTACAACTGAGGAAACAAAAATATATAAATGTTAATTTACTTGATAAAGGTCATAATAGTAGAAAGTGTCAAAGTCAGGATTTAAAACTCAGGTCCTCTGGGAACAGGGGACACTGAGTAGTCTAATTTGGCTTAACCATAGATAAGGAATAGTAATAGAGAAGGCAGGTAGGTGGTATAGTAGATAGAGGACTGGGTTCAAAGTCAAGAAGACTCATCATCCTGAGTTCAGATCTGGTCTCAGATACTTAGCTAGCTATGTCATCCTAGGTAAACCATTTAACGTTCATTTTGTTTCAGTTTCCTCATCCGTCAAATGAGCTGGACAACAAAATGGCAAACTACTCCAGTATCTTTGCCAAGAAAACCCTAGATGGGTCATGAAGAGTCACACATGGCCAAAATGACTGAATAACAATACACAGTGATAGCCAAGGCTAAAAAGGTAAACTGAGGCAAAGATTTCAGAGGGTCTCATGTGCCAGGATAAGGAACTGATACTTTATTAAGTATTAAATGGGGAAACTACTAAGGGTTTTTGATCAGTGAAATGAAGGAAGAGGTATATAGGAAGTATTTCAGTTTACTAATTCCTTATATCAAATATGAGCATGCTTATATTCTTTGGTTAGTTTCCAGGAAAATGATTGCTATTCAGATCAAAATGATAATTCATCAGGCCTCCTGGATGCAAAAAGATGACTTTTACTCACCTACTGCTGAATTCAGCCCTTGAAGCTAAG
This sequence comes from Gracilinanus agilis, assembly GCF_016433145.1. Lineage (NCBI taxonomy): Eukaryota > Metazoa > Chordata > Mammalia > Didelphimorphia > Didelphidae > Gracilinanus > Gracilinanus agilis. The sequence goes on from NC_058132.1 coordinate 333,045,129, forward strand.
AGACCTTCAAGACATCCCTATCTCAGAAGCTACCAACTCTGTGCTGGTGATATGACCTCTCGGAACCATATCCGGCAACATTTCCTATGTTTCCAGTTGGAATTTATGACTCTTTTTGGACTGATCTTCAGCAAAGAAAAACCACAGGCAAGTGAGAAGGAAGGAGTGTGAGAACAAGAAAAGCGAGAGATTAAGAGAAGAGGCAGAGAAAAAGGCCAAAAGGAAAAAGCACTCTTTTTATATTTCATCTCTACATTCACTATTCTTTTCACTCACCCTCTTTCTTCCCTTTCATTTTCCTTTCCTTCCCACCACATGCATGCACGTGTTTAGCTACTCTAATATTTTAATATTCTACTTACATGTTTACTGTTTACTACACACATGATAATAGCTTACATTTGGAACACTCAAAGGTCCTAAAAGGAAATCTTAAACTCTGCAGTTCTCTGGGGAATTATTTGGGGGAGAGGATGCAAATAATCTAATCTGCCAATCAATCAATAAGTATTATGAAACCCCTTCATTGTTGTTGCAGTTATATCATTTCAGACTCTTTATAACCCTATTTAGGATTTTCTTAGCAAAGATACTAAAATGGTTTGTCATTTCCTCGTCCAATTCATTCAATAGATGAGGAAACTGAGGCAAAGAGGGTTAAGAAGTGTCTTGCCCAGGGTCACATAACTAGTAAGTGCCTGAGGTAGTATTTGAATTCAGATCTTTCTGACTCCAGGACTAGCACTATACTCTGTGCACTATGCCACTTAGCTGTCCATTATGAAACCTTGAAATGAAAGACTCTGCCCTCAAGGACCTTTCATTCAATTGGTGGGAGAGTGGAAGGAAGTTAGGGTTAAAAATCTGTGCTAAAAATGGACTAATCTAGACATCTAACTAATCACTAGTTCATTTGATCCAATCTCCTAATTTTACAAATGTAAAAACTGAGGTTCAGGGAAATTAACTGATTTAGAGGCAGGTGAATGACGGAGTGGATATAATGCTGTACCTGTAGCCAGGAATAGCTAAGTGTGAATCCTGGTTCAGGCATTTACTAGCTGTTTGACCCTCAGGAAGTTACTTAGCCTCTCTCTGCCTTAGTTTCTTCTTTTGTAAATGAGGTGATATTTGTAAAACACATTGCAAACTGTAAAGCACTATGTAAATATGAACTATGATAATGATTATTAGCCAAGGAAACAAAGGAAGCAATGAAGCTTGGAATAAAATCTAGATCTTCTAATTCTAGATCCAGCAATCTTTCTATTGCACTGATTTTTTGAAAATACCACCATTGACAAATTGTATGTTAATGCCTTTGGAAGTGGCCTTTTAGAAATCCATTTAATACACTGTAATAGGTCATTCAAGATGGATAAGAGTAAATGCTTCTTTCCCAAAGAATACTTTAGACCAGGAATTAACAGGTAGCTAGGCAGCACAGTAGATAGAGTGCTGGACCTGGAGTCAGAAAGATCTCAGTTTAAATCTGGGTTCAATCACTAGCTGTGTGACCCAAAGTCCCTTATTCCTGTTGGCCTCAGTTTCCTCAATCATAAAAGCAAGCCAGAGAAGGAAACAACAAACTACTCAACTTTTTGCCAAGAAAAGGAGTCACAAAGTATTGGACACACCTGAGAAACAAGTGAAGAGCAATAACAACAATTAACTTAGTCACAAGTGGAATAGGTACTTGCTGATTACAAAGGTCTTTATTTTATCAGAATCAGAGGATTTTAGAAGAGGCCATTTAATCCAACCCACAACCAAAAAAGGATTTTACAATATCCAACAAGTGGTCATCTAGTCTCTTCAATGAATTAGAAGCGATGGCTTCCTGGGACAGTCCTTTCCATTTTTGGACAGCTCCATTTATTAGAGTTTTTCCTGACAAAGAGCCTAAATTTATCTGTTTTCAGCTTCTACCTGTTGCTTCTGTTTTTGCCCTCTGTGGTCAAACAGAATGAGTCTAATCCCTCTTTCCCTTGACAGCCTTTCAAATATTGGAACACAGTGATCACATTTCCCTTGAGTCTTCTCTTCTCTGAGCTATGCATCCCCAATTCTTCCTCCATATAACAAGAACTTAACATCTTCTACAAAAACAATTTTCTAAATAGTCTCATAAACATATGCAGTAGTGCCTTTTCTCACACAAATCAGGGGAAAATAAGGTTATTGGTGTGGGTGGGTGAAATTCCACAGGGAACAGAAAAACAAATAGTAAAGAAAGCTATATATAAAACAGCAAAGAAGGGTCAGTCAAGTTAATTTTCATGTACATAGATGCTCAAAATCTGGCAACCCAGAATGGTTTTTCTTACCTGCATTTGGGGGAAGATGGAGGAGGGGAAGAAGTTCAGAATACTTATTAAAATTTAGGAGACTGGCATTTTGCAGACTTCCAGCACAATGAATTCAAAGGAAGATTAAATCTATTTGCACCAGCCCTTCTGACAGATCCACTAGTCTCCAACACATGGGTAAGAACTGTGCATAATAAGTTTGGCCTCAGTCCTGCTTTTCATGGGAGAGATGAGAGAAAGAGCCTCTCATTCCACCAATGATACTCAAACCCTCTGGGCATCAATCATCCAGGAGGAAAGTAGGGAGGGGAGCCATGGAGGGCCAATGCAAAATTACTTTCCTCAGCCTGCTAATGAAGGGATGACAATGGATTGCAGCCCAAGCCTCATTAATCAGAGAGGAACATGGAGTGCTGTCTTCCTTTTTTCTTACAGTCCGTCTTGTTCTTTCATCTGTGATTGATCTTTGGGACAGTAACTCTCAAATGCCACTTGGCGCTGGGCCATTCTCCCAGGGCGCTGGAAGAAACTGATGGCCAGCAACGGATACAACCGATAGGCTCTAAATCTGATGGGATGCTCTGGGAAAAAGGTTAACAGTGATGTGGCACAGCCAAGGAGAAGGCTAATGAGAGAAACATAGACTCATGGTCCGGAAAGTTGGCCAGAGGTCATCTGGTCCAGCTGCCTGCTTCTAGATGTGACAACAAGCACCTCACTTGTTCCATTAAATCCATCCTGTGGTCAACTTTTTCAGCTATCAGGGAATCCATAAACCATGGCCTTGGCTGTCCTGATTTACCTCATTCTCATTTTATAGTTTTGAACTCTTCATTCCAACCAGGCTGCTTGCTTCACTGGTCCCCAATTGCCATGTTCATTCTCCAATTTTTTCTACTGGTCCTCCCTTCCTGCATCCAGGTCTCTTTACCATTAAAGCGAATCTTCACAGGGAGATGCAAAAGGCAATTCAAAGCTCAAGCCAAGGGCAAATAGAACCACAAGGCCTCTTGAGAAATATTCCTCAATCTATCTATCATTTCTTTATTCCTCCACTCGTGAAGGATTATTATTTCTTTGGTTTACCTTCCCATTTCTTCTTGTATTATAAATTCACTCTCCTTTAACTTTAAGCTAAAATTTTGCTGAAGACATGTGGATCATGAATTTTCTCTCTTGAGGGTTCCTTGGTTCATTCATTCATTCATCAAAATGTTTAATGCACCTTTAATGTGTACAAATCTCAATACTGGTTCTTATTTAATTCATAGCCTCATTGCAAAGTCTGATTATTTTTTAAAAACTTAATTAAAAAAATCTGAGCCTCCCTCTTTTTGCCTAGGCTGGAAGAGTAGTGGCTACAGCTGGGCAGATACCACTATGATCAAGCTTTTATTTGCCCCATTTCCAATCTGGACTGATGTGCCCTCTTCTAGGCAACCTAGTGGCCCCTCTGCTTCAGGAACTCAACATATTAATGCTGAACCCTGCTATGGCTTAGCCCCTGGCAGTCCAGAAATCGTGGTCCCCAAAAGCTACCAGTCTCAGCCTTACCAATAGCGGGGATTACAGGCTTGTGCCACCATACCCTACCAAAGTAGGGTTCTAAGGAAATTTAGGACCTAAAGGATTTTTTGAAAATCCCACCTTTCCTTCAAAAGCAAGCTTAAACTCCATTTCTGCTCAGATATTTCCCCTAATAATCAGGACCTTATTCTCTCTTCTTCATTTGAATTAGGAAAGACTTTTTTAAGGAGCTGGCATTTTGAGCTGAGCTTTGAAAGGAGATAGAGGTTTTATTAGAAATTAGGTGTGTAAAGACAGTATCTCAAGCATGAAGGTCAGTCTATACAAAGATGCAGAGGTTGGACATGGCATATCTTGTACAGGGTACCACAAGTAGCCAATTATACTGGAGAATATGTAAGGAGAGGTAAAGTATAACCAGGCAAGAAAGACTGACACAACAGAAAAAGAGCTGAGGTTGGAGTCAAAAAACCTGGCTTCTAATCCTATCTGTGCCTATGTGACTTTAGTAGGGTATTTCTCCCCACTAGACTCAATTTTCTCATCTGTAAAATGAGGGACATTTGGTGGATAAATGGCTTCTAAAGTTCCCTTCTAGCTCTATATCTATGGTCCTATTGTAGGCTAGCACAGATTATGAAGAGCCCTAAAACCAAAGGAATTTATTTTAGAGTCAATAGGAAGCTATTAAAGCTTCTTGAGCAGAGGAGTATCAGAAAGAA
>NC_058132.1:333053121-333064753 GCF_016433145.1 Gracilinanus agilis
GAAGGGAAGGGAAAGGGAAAGGGAGGGGAGGGGAGGAGAGGAGAGGAAAGGAAAGGAAAGGAGAGGAGGGGAGGGGAGAGGAGGGGAGAGAAGGGGAGAGGAGAGGAGGGGAGAGGAGGGGAGGGGAGAGGAGAGGATGCAAATAACAATAAGAAGTGGGAACCAGCTAAGTGCAGAGGAGAAAGCTCGGGCATGAGGGTCAGGAAACTGTCTCAAGATTCATGTGACTAAGTCACACACTGGGACCCGTACTCAAAAGCATCTGCTCATCTCCCTTCCCTATGTTAGGGTTCACCCTTTCCTAAATGGGTTATGGCATTGCTTATAAATAGCTCAGATGAGTAGAGGGCAGAAGGGGATGAGGATGTCAGTGAAGGCCATAAGATGCCATGAATAATGACCATTAAAGTTTTCATTCATTCATGAAAAATCCAAACTAATTTAAAATAGAAACATATGGAAAGCTCATATCTACAAAGGGCTTCATCTCTGAAGACTTGATGCTAAGTCTTAAATTTGTCCTGATATATCATCATGTAATTCTCAAAAATAATCAACTATACTTCCATGCACATTATATGTTAATTTTTCATAGCCGTAACATTGCTTCATGCTTTAAAAAATTTTTAAATTTAAGATTTCTTAGAAATTGCCTAAGCTCTAAGTCAGTGGTTCCCAAACTTCTTTTCCAGAAAAAATATTACTTAGAACCCCCTGGAAATTAATTTTTTTTAAAATTTTAATAGCAATTAATGGGAAAGACATATGTATTAATGTTTCTACCTTTTCCATAAAATATAGTAAAGAAAGGTGTAAATTAGAAAAATTGAACTTTGAAATTATGAAACTATTTATTGAACTCAGAATAGAATGTAATACAAAAAAAGTTAAAACATTCAAAATCATCTTAATGAGAAGGATGAACCTAGTGTGCTGCTACCAATTTAGTAATCCTGCTCTGTTTTCATCAGCAGCAATCTTAAATCACCACATTTGACTATTTGCAATTGGTTTCTTTTTTTGGTTAATAAATTGGTTACCGCACCTGTGGCCATCACTGCCTAGCTGGATCGCTGCAACACCCACCAGGGGGCGGTGGCACCCACTTTGGGAATCACTACTCTAAGTGATCTAATTTTTGTCCTAATAGCTCTGGAGGCCATAGGGTATGTGATACAGGACCAGGCTCTAAATCAGGAAGACCTGGTCTGAGTCCCATATCTGATGTGTTCTGACTGTAACTGGCAAGTCACTTAAACTCTCAGTGTTTGAGACAACTCTCTAAGACTATAAGTTGAAATTTTCAAAAGAATTGGGAACAACAACTACGTGAAAAGATGCTCCAAATCATTAATTATAAGAGAAAGGTAGAAAAAAATTCTCAGGTTTTACCTCACACCTCACGAATTGGCAAAAATAGCAAATTATAAAAAGAATCAATGTTGGAGTTTCTGGAAAGATGACACTAATAAAGGATGATTGGTGGTGGATTAATTTGTCCAACCATTCAGGAAAGCAAAGTCCAATTATGTGAAGAGAGTGACTGACATGCTTATACTTTCTGACCTGCATATTCTAGCTACTATTAGGCTTATGCCCCAAGGATGTCAAAGACAAAAAGAAATATACACCAAAATATTTGTGGCAGCACTTTTTGAGGTATCAAAGAACTGGGAACAAAGGATGTGCCCATCAATTGAACAATGGTTAAAAACAGATTGTGGCACATGGATGTAATGGAATATTACTGTGCTAAAAGAAATGTGCAGCATTGTGACAAATATGGAGAAGTATAGAAAGATGTGTAAACTTATACACAGAGAAGAAAGCAGATTCAGGAAAACTATCCACACAATAGAACAATGGAATAGAAAGAATCACAATAGAACAATTGAAACTGAATGTTGTAAAATTACTGTATAATGACCAAGTCTGGAGCCCAAGAAGAGATATAAGAAAATGCCACCCCTATTCTTTGAAAAACTAAGGGATCATGGATATGGACACTACAGATAAGACTTTTTCTAAATATTGGTTAGTTTAGCTGAACTTTTAAAATTATTTGTTATAAGGAATGATTCTGGGAGATTAGGTGAGTGAGGCAGTGGGAAATGTGGATGATTTAGTAAATAGTGATGAAAATGTATTTTTTAAAGAAAAATAAAATTCACTGATAAAGAGAATTTCCACTAGAATTCCATATAACAATGGAATCCCATGTCCAGTTCCATCCCATCCCATATTATTAGTCCCATAGGTGATAAATCAGATTTATAATTCACATTAAGCACAAAATCCTTAATCATGAGGACAGCAGTACAAGTATTGTATTCCTGTCCTCATATCATAGATGAGGAAAGCGGAGCAGAGACATTAAGTGAATTACCTATGATCATTCAGTTAAGTAAATGCCAAGAGACAGTATTTGAGCCCAGATTTCTAATTCTACATTCAGTTCTCTTTCCCCAATAGCATGTTGAGAAAGTTGAAACTCAACAATAACAACAACAAAACCCTGTTATTTGGCCTAGGCAAAAACCGATGAAAGAGGCTAGAACACGGGCTGCTTAGCTCTTAGATCACTCTAAAGACACTGCCTCTTCTCCATAATGTGTCTGTAGGACAGATTCATAATCTGTACTCCATAGATCCTCAAAGGGTCTATGAACAGTTTGCAGGTCTATGAGTTTGAATGGGAAAAAATACATCTTTATTTTCACTAATCTCTAAAATTTATCACTTGCTTCAATTATGAATTGTATAAGAACCATTATTCTGAACCAAAGTCCGTAGACTTCAGTACACCACCAAAGAGCTCAATGACACACCAAAAAAAAAATGATTAAGAACCCCTTTCGAAGATGTCCCAACCCTTACCTGATCCCAAAAAGAAAGCTATTTGTGTTTCCCAAATGATCTCATTGATTGGCTGCTCACATAAAGTACTTCTTGAGATCTTAAATAGTTTCTGTGTCATAAACCTCCTTCCCTATGGGCTTTGAAAAGCAGAGGAATCCCTGTTCTTTTGTGTTCAAATGTTTCCTGTGGGATTTAGGGGTAGTAACAGATGTCTGCCTGATTATCTTAAAAGTATCCTGGGCTGCATTTCCTGAGTTTGGGTCAGAGAAGAGGTTCAAATAAAACTCTCCTGGGGTCTAGATACCCTTGGTAATTATTTCCCATCCACCATCTCTTTTGGGATGTTAACCTGGACCAACACCAAAGGGAGCAGCAAAGGCACAAGGAAAGTCTACATTTTATCAAAAGGTAGACAAGTGTAGCCACCAAGTGCCAAATATGGTCAGGTCAGTGGTGGAAGGAATGGTGCCACTCCATATCTACAAACTGTTTAAAATAATTGATAACAACTCTGAGGTGCTTCATGGGGCAAAGGAAAAGAGTCCTGGGCTGGGAACCAGAGGATAGGGGCTCCTGTGGATTCCAGCACTGCTAAATCTCTTGCAGGATAGAATCACAGATCTAGGCAAGAGCTAAACTTGAAGGGAAGAAAACCTGAGCTCTGATCCCACTGGGCAAGCCACTTTATTTCTATCTGCCTCATTTTCCCCTTCTGGAAGAACAATCCACTCTAGATGGTTGTTGTAAGAATTGTTGAGATAACATTTAAAAAGAGATTTGTAAATATTAAAGCATTATATGAATTCCATATAGCATTATTATTAGAGCTAGAAGGGACCCCAGAATCTGTTTAGTCCAGAATTCTAGATTTATAGATCAGGAAACTGAGGCCCAAAGACATTGAGTGATTTTTCCCAAGATCACATAGAAAATGAGCATCAGGGATAAAATCTGAACCCAGTTCCTCTATCCCTCTCTATATATCCCATAGCTCATAAAGCCTAAAACTGCACCAAGACTTTTGGAATACTCATTAGGATTATCATTATTATTATAATTATTACTATTGATTGTGAACTAATTCACTATTAATTAACTATCAGAAGCTGAGACATGGTGAGGACCAGGGCCTTTTCACTCTGACAAGTTAACCTCTTTAAAGGAAACTGATTATAGATATAGATATAGATATAGATATAGATATAGATATAGATATAGATATAGATATAGATATTTCTCTCCTTCTGGTATGGTACCATGGTATAGAGAACATTGGACCTGGGATTCAGGAAGATCCAAATTTAAATCTTGTCTCAGATACCTATTAGCTGTGTGATCCTGGACAAGTCACTTAACCTCTGTTTGCCTCAGTTTCCTCAATTATTAATGAAGTTCATAGTACTATATATGTCCCAGGATTGTTGAGAAAATCAAATGAAATGATGTTAGTAAAGCATCATGATTGGCATAAGGTAGGTATTTAATTAATGCTTTTCCTTCCTTCCTTCTGGTCATAGCCAAGATTCTTATTCTCAGCAAGTTTTAGTTGCCTTCAAAATTCTATATATTTCATTCCATGTATTATAAAATATTATTATGAAAGGGGGTTCCATGAGGCAACTCAGGACAGGGCAGACAGAAAATGAAGGCCTTCTGAAAAGTATCCCTCAATCTAGTCATCTATCCTTTACTCCTCTACTGTTGAAGGGCTACTACTTCTTTTGGCTTACCTGCCCACTTCTATTATTATAATTCATGGTCCCTCTTTAACTATAAGCTAAGATTTTGCTGAATAGGTTTGGTTCTTGAATTTTCTCTCTTGAAAGCTCATTGGTTCATTCATTCATTCATTCATTCATTCAAATATTTAATGAACACTTAATGTATGCAAAACCCAGTGCTAGTTCTTTCTTAATTCATAGCCTCATAACAAAGTCTGATTTTTAAAAAATTTTAATTAAAAAAATCTAAATCTCCCTCTTTCCCCGAGGCTAGAATACAGGTGGTACTCATGAGCAAATCCCACTCTGATCAAGCTTTTACCTGCTCCATTTCCAACCTGGGCTGGTGTGCCCTCCTTTAGGTAACCTAGTGGCACTCCTGCTTCAGAAACTTACCATATTCTTGTGGTACTTAGTGTGGACCCTGATATGGCTTAGCCCGTGGCAGCCTAGCATTCCTGGCTCAAGAGATCCCCAAGTCTCAGCCTCCCCAGTGATGGAGAATACAGTCTTCTACCACTGTGCCCTACCAAAGTCAGATTCTAAAGAAATCTAGGCATTAAACCTCCTTTCTTAACTTCTTCCCACTGAAATGAAATAAAAGTTCAAGTTCTATGATATCTGCTTTGCTAGTTTTCCTCAATGACACCCATAAAACCATGTCTCATCATCTCTAGCCCCACTCCTTTCCTCTCTCCCCTTTCCTTAGGTCAATTCATTCAATGCTTGACCCATTTTGGCTCAAATATCAAGTTTGACTGCTAATTAATTAGAAGTCAGCAGTTCAGGGGAATGGGTTAATAGTCAGAAAGCCAGGTTCAAATCTGGCCTTGGACACTTCCTAGCTGTGTGACCCTGGACAAGTCACTTAACCCCCATTGCCTAGCCCTTACTGCTCTTCTGCCTTGGAACCAAAACACAACAATGATTCTAAGACAAAAGGTAAGATTTTGTTGTTGCTTTTAATCAGTAGGTCTGAATGTATTTAGAAAACTTAGTCCAGCACCAGTTTTCCCCAGATTTTCCCAACCCCAGTCTCTTTAAAAGAGTGTTCTTGACATGAATCATGTAACCATGGAAAAATATTCTAAATTAATTAATTAAATAAAAAATGTCAGTTCAAAGAAATAAATTTAATAAAAAAATAAAAGAGTGTTCTTGGTTATATAACAAGAAAGACATTGGTACACCAGAATCCTAAATCGATCACTATCAAAAAAAATGTATTGATCATCTCCTATGTTCATAACATTAGAATATTAGGAATCTGGATTTACCACGGAGATGGTAAAGTCCTTGAGATTCACATTTGAAGGGTGAGACACTGTTAGTGCTGAAGAGAGGAAGCAGACCCTTATCTATGGGAAAGAAGTCAGAGAATCATGAAAAGTGAGAACTGAAAGGCTCAGCACTGCCTCTTCTTCACAGATGAGGAAATTAAAGAGCAAAGAGATTATGTAAGGAACTTGCCCAAGGTAGCCCAAGTGGTGAGTGCTAGTGCCAAGACTAGAACCCAAGTCTCCTTATTTCCCCTCCAATGCTCCTTCCAGTGTATGTTGAAGAAAACTAGAGCTCATGCGTATAAGGGTTAAACTAAGGAGTTCCACAAAGTGAGAACAGTTTAACAGAAACTTTGTTTAATTTAAGAAAGAAAAAGATTTAAGAAAATCCCCTTAACATGTGGAAGGAAGGAGATGAGGAAGCATTACAGCCTCTCTAAAAGTAATCATTATAGGATCAACATAATCTAATTTTAAGCCAGTTTCCCTCTGTGGTGAAGAAGATTCTTGACCATGTCCCTGTATAGGCTGGCTGAAGTGTGCTTAGGAATGCAAACCAGTTTTGTCACCTAAGCAAAACACAGTGAGTCCTAAAAAAATACATAGAAATGATTTTAGTATTCTTTGGATTGTCTGCACTATTGCTCTCTATTAGCATAAAGAGCCCAGAATTGACTTGTTTTGTTTTTCCTGACTCACCCTACCTTTCCAAGCTTATTATGCAAGACTCCCCTTCACACATACTGAGGTATAGCCCAAAGTGGTTTTCTATTCCTCACACATAATATTCCATTTCCCATCACTTCACCTTTGCACAGGCTGCACCCCCCCAAAGTCTATTTCATCTCCACTTTTGGAGCTCCCAGTTTTTTCTTTCATAACTTAGTTCAAATAGCCACTTCCTCACCAACCAATCAATAAACATTAATTAAGCACCTGCTAGATGCCAAATATTAGAGATACAAAGATAAAAATAAAACAATCTCTGCCCTCAAGGAGCCTATACTCTACTGATAAGAAACAATATGAAAATATATAAGGGCATGAGAAATATAGATAGATAGACAGATGGATGAATAGATGGATGGACAGACAGAGATACAGATAGACTGATAGGCCAAGAGACAGACAGACAGACAGACAGACAGACAGATAGATAGATAGATAGATAGATAGATAGATAGATAGATAGATAGAAATATGCAGATATATAATAAATAAAAAGTAAATCTTGAGGGCACTGGCAGCTAAGAGGAAGGGGGTTCAGGTATGGTCTCATGCAGGAGGTAGCACTTGAGTTGAGCTCTGAGGGATATTAAGGATTCTAAGGGGCAAAATGAAGAAGGAGAAGTGCTCGGCACTGGGCATAGCCCCCACACCGGGAATAGGATGTATGAGGAACAGCACTAAGGCCAGTATGAATACATCATAGAATGCATAAAAAGGAATAATACATCAAAGGGTAGAAGGTAAAAGTGCTAATGTTTACCATGTGTCAGGGCAGCTAGATGACACAGTAGATAGAGCCTAGAGCCAACCTTAGAGATAGAAAGACATCTTCCTGAGCTCAAATCCAGCCTCCGACACTAGCTGGATGACCCTGGGCAAATAACTTGATCCTGTGTGCCTCAATTTCTTCATCTGCAAAATAAGCTGGGAAAGGCAAAAGCAAACCACTCTAGTCTCTTTGCCAAGAAAACCCCAAAGTCACAAAGAATCAGACTCAACAAACAACAAAAAATGTGCCAGGCACTGTGCTAAGTGCTTTACAATTTTTATCTCCTTTGATCCTCACAACCTGGGAAGGTAGGCTCTGTTATTATCTTAAGTTGGAGCCAGCTTTAAAGAGCTTTAAATGCCAAATACCGGAGTTTGTATTTTATTCCAGAGGTAATAGGGAGCCACTGGAATTTTTTAAGCTTAGGAGTAACATGGTTGGTCTGTGCTCTAATAACGTTACTTTGGTAGCTATGTGGAAGAGAGGCTAGAGAGGGGAGAGACTTGAGACAGAGAAAACAATTAGGAGATTATTGCAAGAACCCAGGCAAGATTCAATGGGGCTCTGAGCTGAGTAGTGACCACATGAGTGGAAAAAAGTAGAAAGATTTGAGAAATGTATAGATGGAATAGATAAGATCTGTCAAATGTTTGGATATGTAGGCTAAAGAAGAGCAAGGACTCAGGGATGACACCAAGATTTTGACCTTGGCTAATCAGCACAGTGGATGAAGTGTCTATCCTGAAGTCAGGAAGACTGTCCTCAAACACTTACTAGTGATGGGACTCTGGGCAAGTCACTTATCCTTGTTTGCCTCAGTTTATTCATCTGTAAAATGAGCTGGAGAAGGAAATGGCAGTTCACTCTAGTAATCTTTGCCAAGAAAACCCCAGGGTCACAGAGGCACACAAGAATTAAAAACAACTAAACAACAACAACTGGAAGGATGATAGTAGAACCTTGAGAGAGACAAGAAAAAGTCAGAAAAGAGTTTCCCACTACTTCCTTTTATTTCCACAGGATCCCTTTGATAGCATTTCATGGAGTCCCACCCACCAAGGGCACAGAGCTAGTGAGGAAATTTATACAAGATCCAACAATAAGTGACATAGAAATTGAAATCAGGAAATTCAGCCCAAATCTGATGGTTTCTCCTTATACTTGTCCTCTTCATCATTCTCATCCTTATCATCTGGAAAATATTTCCCAAGCCCCCAAGGACAGATAGCATGCTTTCATGGGAAGAACAAAACCCCCTACTTGGTATCAGGAGAGGTCAGGACTTGAGACCTAGCTCTGACTCATACTGGTTGTATGGTCCTGGATAAATCATATAACTTCTCTCTGACTCTGTTTCCACCTCTGTAAAATGGTGGTGATAGTACTTGCAAAATCTTCCCAGGTTTGTGGTGAGAAAAGCACTTTGTAAATCTTAAAGCTCCATATAACAAAGATGAAAAAGTATTAAGTATTTTGTTGTTGTTGTTCCTGACCCCATTTAGGGTTTTCTTGGCAAAAATACTGGCATAATTCACCATTTCCCCCTCTAGGTCATTTTACAAATGAGGAAACTGAGGCCAACAGGATTAAATGACTTGCCCAAGCTCACATATCTAGTAGGTTCTCACCTTCAGGCCTGGTGCTTTATCTACTGAGCCAACTAGCTGCCACTTCATTATTCTGTTTTATCCCCACAATAACCTTGTAAGGTAGGTGCCATATGCAAGTGAGGAGACTGAGGCTGAGAAAGCTTAAATAAGGTTTGCTTGAGGTCACACAGCTAGTAAGTATCTGAGCCAGAGTCTGTACCCATGGCTTTTTTTGACCTCATCCAATATTCTGTCCATTACTCTATGCCGCCAATGCAGATTGGCGATTGTTCTGCATCTTAGGTTCTTAGCAAGTTTCTTGTGTCACTGAGAGTTTAATGATGTGCCCAGGGTCATATAGACTGCATATGTCAGACACAGACTAATGTGCAAACCAGCTCTTTATCCTTTTCCACAATGCTACTTTCAGATGGGCAACCCTAGCCCTAAAGTGCAAATAATAGAGGCAATATGTCTTAATGGATGGAGAGCTGACCTTGGAAGCAAGAAGATCTGGGTTCAGGTCCTGCCTCTGATACATAATGGCTATGTGGTGACCCATCAGTGTCCTAGGTGGTACAGTGGATAAAGTGTCAGACGTGAAATCAGTAATACTCATTTTCATAAGTTCAAATCCAGTCTCAGATAATTTACTAGTTAGGCAAATCATTTAACCCTGCTGGCCTCAGTTTCCTCATCTGTAAAATGAACTGAAGAAGAAAATGGCAAAACACTCCAGTACCCCACAAGAAAACCCCAAATGTGGTCACAAGGAATTGGACACAACCAAACAACAAAAACAGAACTGTCTAAGATAGGGGGTCAACTTGGGGTCCACTGACCTCTCCCCAACACTCACAGAGAGTTCATGCAATCTATGAACTTGGATGAAGAGAAAAATCTTTATTTTTACTAAGCTCTAAAAGAAATTCAGAATCTCCTTCAATTCCTTAAAAACATCACTCTGAGTTTTATATATATTTTTTGCCAAACTGGCTAAAAAGTTCATGAAACAAACTAGTTTTAGAAGCCCCAACATGAAACTACAAATTGCAGAAAAGGAAATTCCAACATGATCTAATGGAAGGAGATTCCTCATTTGGAAGTTCCATTTGCCAATGAAAATCACAGAAATAGTCCCTATCACTCTTCAGAAATGTGAGACTTCCTACCAGAGTTAGTTCCATAAAGCTTGTTTGTCCCTTCTCTGAGAGCAAAAGGCCATCCCTTAAACTGTGTTCATTGCCCTGGGTGCCCTATTAATCCACCTGGCCCATGACTCCTTATCATTTACTCAAAGCAGAAACTTTCTTCAGTCTGAAAGTCAGAAAGAAAGCCCCAAGCCCTTGGGAGGGAGCCAGGCACCCTGTTTGGCATAAAGACTCTACAGCTGGACTCAGTAGATTTTTCCTTAATGGGCACATTACTTTAAAATAAGCCTTCACCATCTGTTCCCTCCCCTAATTATCAATACAAAAAAAAAGTCTATTCACAATTACTCCAGTAACAAGTAGAGATGCCAGCGATTGGAATGCATAAAAGGACTCCAGGCGAGACAGAATATCCATCTGGAAGGATCAGTCCCATCCTCAGTCCAGCCTGGGGAAGAATGAACAGTAGTACATCTCTGCTCATCACGATACCTTCATACAGGCACCTTCTTGAGTTGCTGTTGATTTAATGAGGTTTTCTTCCCCTTTCCCTTCCTGCCTGAATGGGGCTTTCAGCCTTGACAAGACATTCTTCCGGTTGCCTTTCTCAGGGCCTTTCCTTTCTTTTCCCACTGTATTGGTCAGGCTCAGTGGTAAGATGTCGAAGGACAATGTGTCAGCATGTTCATTTGAGGACAAACAAAACCCCCAATCCTCTGATGGACAATGGCAGAGTGACAGGCATGAAGAACAAAATTTAATTTTCCCTCCAAATACCCAGGCCACTGGCAATTGCCCAGCATGGTGCCTTCTGGGAGGATGCCCTTGGGAAGCACCCCTATTCTGGAAGCACAACAGCAAAAGAAATGGTCAGGGGTGTCAATGAGCCCAAAGTGTCTGCCTGAAAAGCCTAAGGCTCCAATTCCCTAGGAAACATATCAAAGTTGCAAATCCCACCCCAGCAGCTAGCACTCCACCAAATTGGTACCATCACAGAATCACATATTTTGAGCAAAAGAGGATCCTAAAGTCAGTCTGTTCAAGCATTCGGGCAATAAACACTTACTGAGAATCTTTTATAGTTGTCCTAGGCACTGATGATAAAAAAGAAAAGAAAAGGGAAAAAAGTCCCTGCTCTCAAGAAACTCACAGTCCAGTGGGGGAGAAAATCTGAAAATAACTATGTACAAACAAGTTACAAGAAGGATGCAGATGAGGAAACTAAGGCTCAGAGAGGTCTTGCCCAAATTGACTTGCTCAAAGTCACATATGTAATAAATGGCAGAATTAGGATCATTAGAATTAGAATTGTCAACGAGTAATATAGTACAGCAGAAACTTCACTGTCTCTAAAAGCAGCAATCTGAGCTCAAATCTCTCCTATGATGCTAACTATCTGTGTTATCTTGAGCAAGTCACTTAACACCTCCCTGAGACCGTTTTTTATGAGAGTCAGAAAGAAGGAAGAGGAGGAGGAGAAGGAGTAGGAGGAAGAGGGAGAGAAGAGAAGAATGGAGAATAGTGAAGAGGAAAG
>NC_058132.1:333064894-333090099 GCF_016433145.1 Gracilinanus agilis
AGGAGAGGAGAGGAGAGGAGAAGAGAGGAGAGGAGAGAAGAGAAGAGAAGAGAAGAGAAGAGAGAAGAGAAGAGAAGAGAAGAAAAATGAAGGAATTGGACAAGATAGCCTCTGAAGTCCTTTTCCCTGCTAAATAATATCCTATGATCATTTGAAACCAAATGCAACCTTCATTCCACTGTATAATACTGCCTCCCTTTACCACCATCAGTAGTTAAGTACTCATTGAATATTAGATATTTTCAAAACAATCCAAGAAATCCCATAATCATTGACCTCGAGATTTGATGGTCAGAGGATTACAAGGACCTGGGAGAGAAGTTTAAGCTGTCAGAGAAAACCTTAGCTTTTGAAGGACAAGTCATTAGAATATTATTAGATGCAAAATCCACTATTAGGTCACCCTAAGCAAAAGGCAGTTAACATTCTGAAGGTTTTATAGCCATTAAAAGAGAAAACCAGTCATAGGATGATATGTGTGAGAAGTTTAGTAAAAGACCTTTGTACCACTCATTCCCCCCTCCCAGTCCCTCTACTTTGTAATCCAGTGAATGACTTGGTTAGATAATTATTCATGAGCTCTGAATTTTGATAGAATGTTAAGATTTGAAAGGAACCTTAGAGAAAATTGAGGCACAGTAAAGAAAAGTGCCTAGACCAAGTCCATAACAACCTAAAAAGAGGAAAAAATTAGAACTGGTGTTCTTGTCTCCTAATTTCCATCGTTCATTACAATATGTTGTTATAGTATATTGTTGCTGTTGTTATGTTTTATTTATTTATTATATTCATTTAATTTTTTAATTTATTATATTTAACTATGTTGTTATATTTTATTAATCATATCATATCATCTATTATCTATGATCTTATAAGTCTGACTTTTTTGAACAGAGTCAAATCTTTCAACCAAAACACTTAATTTGAAATCTTAGTATATCCCATCTAGTACCAGCCAATTGCCTTTTCCCTTCTAGGATACTCACCTACATACTTATAGGACACTCTCCTGGATACGCCATGTTATCCTGTTTCCAATATTTATTCTATATTGTATGGTATATATTATCCTAACTATACCGTCTCTGATTTCCGTTTTGCTATGATTTGGATAAATTGGCTTCCTTGTTATTCATATGTGTTCATTGTGGAACTGTAATTGAGTAGGTAGAAGTCAAATCTTGGATTTAGAACTTGGTGCCCCCTTTCCTACAAAGCAATAAAGATATCAGATATTTGAAGGAATCTGATCATGGCTTCTAGACAATAATATTTAAGGAAGCAAATAGATTTACTTCTATCCAGGAGCTCCCTCTCTCTGAGGCAGAGGAGAATGGTGGCCTCCAGCCCCAGCATCCTGCTATCCTTCCTGGCAGGAATAAAAGTCTCACTTGGAAAAAAAGTGGTGAAATAAAAAGCTAGAGATGTCCATTCTGCCTCCTTTCAAGCCTCACACGCCCACTCTTCTCATCGTTACATATATCTTTTAACTATCATATAACTGTTTATAAGTTGACATCCAATGGCTACCTTTATAACCACAATGACCAGAGTCCCATTCACAACATCATGTTATTGTATCTATGCTTTCCATTTAGAGTCTTACTGCTTCTAGAGTCCCTTACTCAGGTGAGCCTTCAGACAAGAGCAATAGGATAGATGGTGAAGTTGAAAGTACACACCTATCATGAGTGAGTATTGGAAAAAACATCCACAATGGGAATAACAAAGTCTGAAAAATGACTCCCCCCCAAAAAGTCTTCTGTGCCATTCTACAGCTGGGCACTGTTTGGTGAGCAATGAAGTGTGGCCCAACACAAGCTTCTCAACCAACAAACATGTAGATGTTGGATAAGAGATATCCGGGCTGGAATGTGTCACCTCTGGGACTGGAAAACCCATTTGTCCAGGATGTGTTTTCATAGGCAGATAGGTAGCCAGGCCAGAAGCACCAGCTGCTACCACAGTAAGGGCTGAGGGATCATCTTGCTTCTGCCGAGCTGGGCTCAGGGCCCCCAGCTGAACGGCTCCAGTTGGCTGAACAGAGTTTGTAATTGTCCTATTATAAAATGTGACCTCATTCTGAAATCTAAACAAATATCTAGTTACCAAATTGTGATGAAGCTTTAATGTCAACAGGTTTGGAAAACATCCAGACCCTTCTCTACATGCATAGTCCCTATAGTAACTCTTTCATAGCCATATGATGTCCTCCATCCCTTACGGGGTGAAGAAGCCACAAATTTTGTTTAAAAATGGACTGGTTGGGTTCCTTTTAGGGACATCTGGGCCCAACTAAGGCTATAGTACAATGGACTATCACAAAGTGTTGAATCTCAGGTTTTTCCTGACTTGGGCCTTCGCTGCAACAGTTCGTTCCATTTCTTTAGTTGCTGCTGCAAATTCAAAATCTCCACCGAACACCATCACCTTGGATGCCTTCGTCTACTCTATTCTTATAGTCCTTGAATACTTATGTCTCATCCCAAAGCAATCTCTCAGAAAAGCAGAGGCCCTTCCAACCATCTGAGCTTCAAGATAGCAACAAGAATAATGGCCAGTGTGCTTTATCACACTGTATGTTGGTGAAGAAACTAATTTCAAGCTTGGTCATCTTCCAGCTACACTAAAGGATGGGCCCTTGGACCAGGTACGCTAAGAGAGGACAGGTAAATAAATGTCTTGCTTATGCCCCTATCTTCCCTCTATAATTATCTCAAGTTAACTAATACAGTTTCCATTAATGTCATCCTCTAAAGACTCATAGTGACAGGAAGAAGACTGGATTCTTGAAGGCTGTGCCAGAATTCAACAAGCATTTATTGTCTCCTAGCCAGGTCCTGGGCTAATCTGGAGATACAAAAATGAAAACCTAAATAGTTTCTGCTTTCAAAAAGTTTATATTCTACTGGGAGAAAATATATACAGATATGAAAATACAAATATAGTAAACAAAACTGATACAAAATAACTCAATAGGGAGGGTGAAGCAGAGCACTAATAACCAGGAAAGAACTCTAACAGGAGGTCATGCTTGAGCTGAGCTATGAAGGGAATAGAGATTCCAAGAGGCAGAAGTGGAGAGGAAGAACATTCTAGGCAAAGGGGAAAGGAGATGGAATATTATATATGTACATCTTTTTTGTGATTTGAATGTTTTATTTAATTAATTAATTTATAATATTTTCCCATGGTCATCTTTCATATCTTTCCCTCTTCTCCTCCCACCCCCCTCCCATAGCCAATGAGCAATTCCACTGAGTTTTACATGTGTCATTGATCCATGGAATATTATATATGGAGAATAGCAAAGAAGCCAGTTTGGCTGGAACATAGTGTGTATGAGGAGGAACAATCTGAAATCAGTACAGAATGACAGGTTGAAGGCATATTGTGGAGGGAATTCTATATCAAGTTAAGCAGTTTGTATTTCCTTCTAGAAGCCATAGAGAGTTAATGAAGCTTCTTGAGCAAGGGAGTGGCATCACCTGTCAGGTGAGAGTTGTTGTATCTATTACTCAAAGATAAGTCTAGTTAAATTATATGAAGCTCATCCCCTAAAATGTGGTGCAGTATGAAATGCATTAACTCTATAGATAGAAACTCAGGGTTTAAATTTTATCTCTGATGCTTTCTTCCTGTAGAGTCCTGGGCAAGTCACTTAACACTGTGTCCTCATCTTTAAAATGAGAGGGTTGGGTTGAAGGCCTCCAATGCCCCTAAGTCAGAATGAGGTCACAAGCAATATCAGTGGAGGGATTGTCCATGTTAGTATATAGAGAATATGGATAAATGTAGGTTTGCCAGACAATGTTTCTTGTGTACAAAGAACCATCTTCTCTGATTTTTCCAATGAGGAAACAGAACACTGTAAAAAGAATGTATGATACCTCAGGCAGGAATGCTTTTCAACTTGTAAATACAAAAATGATTAGTTTACTCTGCATAGAATATAGTACATACAATATCTTCTATAAGGTCCACTATCATCTAAAATAGTCATCAGATCAGATATCATTGTCATCGTCATTGTCCACACTTGAAAGACAAGGAAACTAAAGCTTAGAGAGTAAAATATTTTCAGGCTTATACATGTAGGTCAGTGGCAGAGTAGGTCTAGAAGCCAGAGTTCCTGTCTCTCATTTCATTGCTTTTCCCTTTTGACGCAGTGTCTCTAAGAGCATAGTGGAACTTTCTCTAAATTTCTGATGTACAACAAGGCATCTATAGGATTGTAAAATACAACACATCCAGAAATCAAACCAGTCATCTTTTCTGCTTCTTAGCTCTCTTATTTTTCATCAATGGCATGTTCCTAGTCATCCAGGTTCAAAGGCATCCAGGAATCCTCTTTGACTCTTGCCTGAGCAGCTTAATGGATAGAACACTTGGCCTAGAATCAGAAAGACTTGAATTCAAATTCAATGTCAGAGATTTACTGGCTATCTGACCTTGGGCATGTCACTTAATCTCTGTCTGCATCAGTTTCCTTCTCTGTAAAATAATGATAATAATGGCACCTACCTCCCAGAGTTGTTGTAATAATCAAATGAGAAAATATTCATAAAGTGCTTTGTAAACCTTAAAATGTCATGTAAGTTATAGTACAGCTATTATTTTTTATCATATTGCCCTAAAAGTTGAATTAGACTTATGGGTCTGGCCTCAATATGGAACACTGACATCATCATCCCTTTCCAAAGCTCTTACAGATCTTCCTGTAAATGGCACTGTATATGATACCATGCTAGAGATGGTACCCAGCCAGAACCACAGGCTTCTTGGAACCAACCTATAATCTCTAATCAGTCACAAAAAAAGAGGCAATGGGGTGTTATTTCAGGAAAATAAAATCAAGTTGGAGTGAGAAGACACAAATTTAAATCTCCATTCGGTTACTTAGCATTGGTATTACCCTGGACATGAGACTTAAAACGTCTGGCTCCCAGTTTGCTAAATGGTGAGTTAAAAAGATTCAATAGGAATTCTGAGCCTAGGATCCATGACTTTATTTTTAAAAAATTTTGAACACTGTATTTCAATATGATTTCATATTCTGAACATTATATTTCAATACAATTTATATTTTGAACACTATTTTCCAGAATCACAATAGAATCATATAATC
Organism: Gracilinanus agilis; assembly: GCF_016433145.1. Classification (NCBI taxonomy): domain Eukaryota; kingdom Metazoa; phylum Chordata; class Mammalia; order Didelphimorphia; family Didelphidae; genus Gracilinanus; species Gracilinanus agilis. The sequence continues at coordinate 333,070,023 of NC_058132.1, forward strand.
CTATTTTTATTTTAGACATCTATTAATAAATTATTTATATTATTATTATTTAATGCATTGTATTAATTACTCTGAGAAGATGATCATAGACTTTATTAAATTTCCAGGGAGTGCATTGCACATAAAAGGTTAAGACTCCCTGGATTAGGTTAGCTCTAATGTCCTTTTGAGTTCTAAATCTTATGACAGATAGACATATTTAGGTGACAGATTTTAAAAATATATAAACAAAGGATTTCTATGGGAAGATGGATAATCTGGCTTTAGCCAATTCAATTACATAAGCATTTACTAAACACCTAGTACTTTCTGGATTCTGTTCTGGATTTTAGGATACAGAGCTCTTACATTCTGCTTTTTCAGAGTCACATATCTAGGTAAGAGGCAGAACTGGGACCAGAACTCAGGACCTTTAAGTCCCAATTCAGTGTTCTTTCTATTATGTTCCATGACCTATAGAGATGCAATGGAACCAATTTTCTTATAAATTTAGTTTCCAACAAACCACATTCAACTAGATGTCCTAATGTCATGAGCTAACATTTTGTAACCCATCCAAAAATAAACTCAATCCTCTCGAGTTAGCTACATTTAACAAGCAAAGAACTAAGTCCTTTCTAACGGGCATGAAAGCAAAAGAGACAAATCACAAAGAGTGCAATCCTCGATCTATACTAATGAATTCACGTGGCAACATTTATAGTCAGTGCATTTGTCAGCTAAGGACTTGTAGTCAAGACCCTCTTCCATAAAAGCTCATTGCTTCAAGAGGACAGTAGAGGGATGCGGGCCACAAGACCAGCATAACAGCCCTTCTGATTCCACAGGAACCACCAATCAGTGACGTGCCCAAGAAGATCAGCTGGGAAAATCTGCAACACAGCAAAACAAGACGGCAGAAGGAGGCAGAGATATTAGCAGATGGGCAAAGGGAGATTTAGAAGAGAAGCCAAGACTGAGACTCAGGAACAGGGGTACTGCCAAAACACCCCGTGTGTGAGGACACAGGGAAATCTGTGAGACCTGCCCTGACAGAGGAGACTTGGAGCACAAAACGTGAGTCGGCATTGGTCCAAAGGCAGATGGATGGAAATGGACACAGCAAGGTCCCCTGTTCACAGCCAGAGGGAAATTTAAAATCAAGGCTACGTTTAGGACTATGATTCCAGGACCAATCCAGGTGGATTCATGCCAAAATGAAATTGGAGACTGTCTCACTCCAATCTTTTTACTTTGTTTTTTTTTTTTTTAATCTATGGATGGTACCTGGAATCATACCAATAAAAATGAACCTAAAGGAGCCATCAAGGTGAAAACAGACTCTACAAAGATTTGATTCAAGCCACTCATTTAGGGACCTACCTGAGCTCTGCCATATGCCATAGTCCTTATATAATTTAAACAATCAACTCTCTCAATTATTCAGGGATCGGTGAACGTAAGTGTGGATTACCTAGTCCTTTGACTTCTCCTCCTCCTTCCTAGAGCCTGCCTTATGTCCATTTCCTTGCTCCTTAAATAAATCAATTAATGAATGAACTGGTCAATCCTTGTTAAAGACTACAAAGATGATATTGTAGAGAAATACAAAAATGGAAGATACGATGCCGCCCACCATGAGTCTGTAATCTAATTTGAATGACAAGGCATATATGAAAAAGTTGGAATGGTATGTTTTAAATCATGTACTATAGATAATAAGTGCCAAAAAGTTAAAAAAAAGATTCATAAAATCTAGACTGCAAAGGATCTCAATCTACAGACAAAGAATCCCTAAGGAGCCCAAGAATAGATTTCAAAAAGTCCATGAATTTGTATAGGGAAAACTTTTATCTTTATCTCAATATGATTTTTGCAATCCTATGTATTTTATTTTATACATTTAGCAATATTTTCTTAGAAGCTTCATAGTCTTCACCTGACTGACAAAAGGGCCCATGACATAAGAAAACTTAAGGCTGGAGATATCAGGGAAAGGTTCCCAAAGGCAGGGACATTCAGTTTGGACTTTGAAAGGTAGCTAGTATATAGAGAAACAGAGAAAAGTAGAGTGCATTTAATTTAGACTAACTAGAAGTAGGAACAAGCACGGTGTTTGGAGAAAAGAATGGAGGCACTGACCTAACAGGTACAGAGATTTAATAATGAGGAAAAGTAAGATAACATTGGGTACAACTCCAGGGGCTCCCTAATATCTCCAGGATCAAATCCAAGTCCTCTGCTTGGCTTTTATAGCCCTTCACAGTTTGGCCTCTTTCCATCTTTCCAGTCTTCTAACAATTTATTCCCTTCTACATACTCAACAATCCAATGATACTTTCCACCTTACTGTTTCCCTTAATGACACTCCATCTCCAGATTTGGTCCATTTTTTTTTAAAGATTGGGTCTTTTCCAAGCTGGGAGTATAGTGGGCTATCCATAAGCCTGATCCCATTACTGATTCACAGTGCAGAAGCTCTGACCTAGTTCATTTTGAACCTGGACTGGTTTGCCCCTAATTAGACAACTGAGTGACCCTTCCTTTGCTCCCCTCCTTCCCTTGCTCCCCTCCCATGCTCCTTGGACTTACCATATTGATGACAATTATTTTTGCAGACACTTTATCTGTCTAGCCCACTGCAGCTCAGAACCCTTAATCTCAAATCTGCCAGCCTAAGTCTTCCAAGTAGCTGGGATAACCAGGGTTCACTCCCATGCCTGGCTGATTCATTACATTTTCACAGGCTGTCCTCCATGCCTGGAATGTTCTCTCTCTTCATCATCTGCCTTTTCTTGGTGTCTCAGTCAAATTCCCACTTTCTAAAAGAGACCTTTCCTAGTCCCCCTTCATAATAGTGCTTTTTCTCTGAGATTACTTTCTCTCTCTCTCTCTCTCTCTCTCTCTCTCTCTCTCTCTGTGTGTGTGTGTGTGTGTGTGTGTAGAGAGAGTTAAATATAGATATAGACATATACATACTATATATGTTATAATACATGTATATTTAGAGAGAGACTTCTTTTATATGCATACCTGGATGTATGAGCTATATACTATACATACCTTGGGGAGTATAGTGGATAGAGCATCAGATCTGAAATCAGGAGGACTGATTTTTGGAAATTCAAATCTAGTCTCAGACACTTACTAGCTATAATGACCCTGAGCAAGTCATTTAACATTATTTGCCTCAGTTTGTCATATGTAAAATGAACTGGAGAAGGAAATGGCAAACCACTCCATTATCTTTTCCAAGAAAACTCAGAGAGTCAAGTAAAATGACTTAATAACAACATAGATACATTTATAATGTACATGTGCACATGTTATATGTACACATAATATGCATATATGGTCGTGACACACATATGTGTCGTGACAACTGGTACATAGTTGGCTCTAAATAAATGCTTGTTGTCTGACTACAAATGGTACCAGAAAGTTTTGAATGTAGACTGAGGAATATGAACTTGTAAAAGGCCGTAGTGCACCATGGCATGGTGATGATCAGAGAAGATAGATGATGGAAGCAGTACTTTAGAAAGATCACTCCATCCTCATCACTGCCACTTGATTTTTAAAAAGGGAGACTAGAGCTAGGAACATTACACAGGAACCACCAAAATCATTAAAGCACAAAGGGATAAAGTTTTTTCTTTTACATGAGCTGATAGTTTGGGAGCTAGAAAGGACTTAAAAGGTTGTTGCAATCAAACTCCTCACAAGACAAATGAGGAAACTGAAAGGTTAAATGATGCTTTAGATCTCACAGTGAGAGAACTGGGATAAACCCAGATCCTCTTACTCTACATCCAGTGTTTTGTCCACTATCTCAGTCTCAGTTAGACTAGAAAACTATTAAGCATTTAACCTGTGCCCAAGCTAGGTGGCTCAGCAGATAGAGTGCCTATCATGGAGTCAGGAACACCTGAATTCTTGGACATTTAATAGCTGTGTGACCCTGGGCAATTCACTTAATCCTGTTCACCTCAGTTTTCTTATCTGTAAAATGAGCTGGAGGAGGAAATGGCAAGCCATTCCAGTTTCTCTGACAAGAAAACCCCAAATGTGGTTATAAATAGTCATACTGAAGCCACTGAACAACCACAAAATGTGCCCAATGTTTTGCTAAGTACTAGATACAAAATAAGGCAAGAGCCAATCCTTGCTCTCAAGGAGCCCACAGTCTCCTGGGGAGACAACATGCAAACAATTCTGTACAAATAAGGTACACAGGATGAATTGGAAATAATCAACAGAGGGAAAGCACTAATATTAAAGGAGATCAGAAAAGTCTTCCTGTAGAAAGTGAGATGTTAGATGAGCCTTGAAAGAAAGAATGGAAGCCAAGAAACCAAAGGAGCATTTCAAAAAGAAGAGTAAGCAGAATTAAATGAATGATTAAATGTGAAAGGTGAACTGGAGGAATGGTGGAGCTATTAATGGTTAGGAGAGCACTGAAAAAGGTCAATCAGATTGGAAAGAAAATAGAATGAAATTAGGATCAGTTCCACTGCTGACATTTATGGAGTAACTTAGGGTTTACCAAGCACTTCCTTCAAAACGATCATATGAGGGAGGCAGGGCATGTATTAAAATAATCTGTGATCAAGATGAGGTACTGATGCTCTGAAAAGTTATATGAATTGCCTAGGATCATACAGTTAGTGTCTGAAGCAAGACTGAACCTAGATGTCCCAACTTCAAGTATAGCACTCAATTGAATTCAATTCTATTCTATTTCTTTTCATTCAATTCAACTAAAAATCATTAAAAAAACACTTAAAGAACTAGAATAGAGGAATATAAACAGAAAAATTAATCACTAAGAGCAGCAAGGTGGCTCAGTGGATTGAGAGCCAGGTCTAGAGATTGAAGGTTCTGGGTTTAAATCAGGTCTTAGACACTTTTTTGCTGTGTGACCCTGGGCACATCACTTAACCCCCATTGTCTACCCCTTACTACTCTTCTGTCTTGGAACCAGTACTTAGTATTGATTCTAAGACTAAAGATAAGGATTTTAAAAACTGTACTCCCTACCTTCAAAGAGATAGTATTTAACACATTCTATCTCTTCCCAGGAATACTTTTTGTATGCTAGCAATACATTGTACCTAGCAATACAAAGTGGGCTAATTTCTCTTTCAGAAGACCTAGCCCTTGGATTCTAGCCTTATTCTCTCTCCCTTTCTGATGGGTTTCCAACAGTAACCAGGTCATGAGAGAATAAGGATTATTTCAGAGCACAAATCATATACAAATGAATTATATCCCTTCTGAGTACTTCTAAAAGTGATTCCTGTTATTATACTAACTCATGGTTCCTTTGTAATGGTCCTGAATCTTAAAGATATGATTCTTCTAATTCCCACTCTCTAGCTACTGGAGAAATCATATGTAATATGTTGTCTACACATTAGAATGAAAATTTCCTTTCTACACAGGAAGTTCATGAACTCTTCCCGTAGAGCAAATAAAATTATTAAAACCCACACTCAAACATTTTAACATGGAAACTTCAGGATCTCCTGTCTGTATTATATTCACAGTCACTCCTGGAGAGGTTATAATTTGTCACAGGCGAGTTCAAGTATAGAGCTGTTGAATTTAAAGTAATGGTGGAACTTATAAATGGTAATATCCTACATAAGTTAATTTTAACCTAACTGAAAGATTAAATTAAAACTACTCAGATAAAAATTCTTTCTTCAAGGACTTATTAGCTTTATAATCCCTCCTTCAGGATCTGTTTTTTTTTTTTTTGGATGAAAAATCTTTCAGGAGATATTAGAGAGTTATAGCCGTAATTACTGCCAAACCAGCCCCTGACTCATAAGACTAACTTTGGGATGGGGTGAGGATCTTTTCTAGGAACTTGTTTATTTTTTTGAGTTGCTAAAGAACAAGAGTTAAAGAAATGTAAATATTTATGTACAATTCAGGATCTTCTCACAGTAAACTCCAACTGATATTTTATCATTAAGCTGTGAACTATAAGTCACAAGGACTAAGTTCTAGATTGAGTATTTCTGCTTTCTAGTCAAGTAGTTTTAAATAAATAATCAAATATTTTGTAGTTTGTTTCATATCTCTTAGAAGAGAACAGTAGCATCTACTCTCCTAAACTCAAAGATTGCTGGGAAGATCAAATGAGGTAATATATGTGAAAGTACTTTGAAATTTATATGGTTCATTATAGTAACATACTATTGTTACAGTGACAAAAGCTGCCATTTTATTATTTTGGTTTAGCAAATTCAACAGCCTCAAAGTTTTTCCTTTGTTTTAAAACCTTGGTTCCAAGGCAGAAGAGCAGTAAGGTTTAGGCAATTGGGGTAAAGTGACTTGCCAAGCGTCAAACAGCTGAGAAGTGTCTGAGATCAGCTTTGAGATCAGGTCCTCCCGACTCCAGGCCTGGCTCTCTGTCCACTGAGCCATTCTGCTGCACCTCAAAGCTTTATTATTCATCTTTCCAAAAACTGCCCCTTCAAATTAAGGATTGTATCAATAGGGTGCCATGACAATTGTTGTTGTTGTTCACTTGTTTTAGTCATATCTGACATTTTGCGACCCCATTTAGGGCTTTCTTAGCAAAGAAATTGGAATGATTTGCCATTTCCTTTTCCTGCTCATTTTATAGATGAGGAAACTGAGACAAACGGGGGAAGTGACTTTCCCAAGGTCACAAAGCACATAAGTATCTGTGGCCAGATTTGAACTCATGAAGATGAGGCTTCCTGATTCCAGACTTGACACTCTATTTACTTCACTAAAACCTGAGGTGTAGTTCTGTATTTTATCTCATATTAAGCTACTTTTCTAAAAATCAAGTTAACAAGCATCTATCATGCACCTACCATATGCAAGGAATTGTACTAAGCACTGGAGTTACAAGGAAAGAACAAAACAACAATAACAACCACAAGTGCAATATGATACACTTTAAGTTTTTCTCAAAAAAAAAATTTGATAGGTTTGTGACCTGGGCAAGTCATTTAACCTCATTGCCTAGCCTTTACCACTCTTCTGCTTTAGAACTGAAACTCAGTTCTACAACAGAAGGTATGAGTTTAAAATAAAGTAATACATTTTCCAAAAAGAAATATTTGCAAAAATAAAAAAACCCACTTAATCTGGAGTGTCTGTCATATAGTATATGTCATATAAACTTTTATTCCCTTTCCTTCCCCTTGTCTTCAAACAGCCCCAACAGAGACATTGGATACTGGACATGTTGATCATCTGAGTTGTCTTGCTCTCAAGGAACTCACATTCTAAGCCTTTTTGTCAACAGCGAGTCTCTCAGCTAAACCAGAGTGAACTTTAAACAAACAGTATATTTGAAGGTGGCAATTTAGGACTCTCTCCTACAATAACATAACAAATGGAAAATATGTCTTTCTTCTTCATTACTTAACTATTCTCCTTCTTAGTTTTTTCCCCTTATTTTATCTCTGTTCTCACTTGATTCCTTTTACAATTTATTTAATTTTTTTTCCTCAGAAGCCTTTTTTAGTGGTAAATCCTTAACTACTCTGTTGTGAGCATGTTCAGTGTCAGCACCCCTCCAGCTTTTCTCTCATTTGCCAACAAGACTAAATCAAGTGAATTGTAATAGTTCCTTTTATTAATTAAATGTACAGTTTCTACACCATTTTGAATTTTAAAGACTACTACTTTGTAATTTAAAGATTAGCTAGGACTATCCACAACAATCTATAAAGATAATCTAAGAATTATTATTTCCATTTTTCAGATCAAGAAACCAAGACCCAGATTATCAAATTTCACTTATCCAGAATCACACAGCTAGTGTTAGAGTTAGATTTTGAATCAAGTCCCTTGAATACAAGTCCAGCAGAGATAAAGAAGAGTTGCCACATTACTCTTATCTCTTTGCTAACTCCCTGGACTCAGGTGTCTTCTCTTAGAATGTAAGCACCCAGAGAGTGAAGAAAGTTTCATTCTTTGTATTTGTAAACCCGGCACCTAGCACAGTGACAGGAATACAACAAGCAATTAATGAATGCTTATTGATCAATTACCCTTGATTAACAAAGATATACAATTGCTTTCTCCTTAGGAAGCAGAGACCTCATTATTGGGGTCCATCTAATTAAAATCTACTCTATCACCTTGTCCCTATGAGGCTATTTATTTTTCCCTCTACAACTCCCATCTGTCTCTTGGTTCTGAAGTTGTTGGTCTGATTTATGTCCATTACTGAAGCTACTTATTAACTCTGGTTAGTTATTTCCCTTAGCAACCACTACTAGCTACTGGTTTCTTTTACAAACTACTTAAAATGAAAGGGAGTATATATTGTGGATGTAAGGGGTCTTCAGCATAATTCCCAGGATGGCTTGCCTGAGAGCAGTGTAAAAGATACCGTTAAAGATCTTGTATGGCTGGAAAATAATAACAATTGCTAGCATTTGTATAGGCTCTACTATGTGCCCAGTTCTGTGCTGTGTCTTACAAATGTTACCTCATTTAATCCTCAAAAACACCAATAGATAAGCATTATTATTAACTTCTATTTTGCAATTAGATAAATTGAGGTAGAGATTAAATGACTTGCTCAAGAACTAGCAATGTCTGATGCTGATTTGAATTAGGGTCTTCCTAACTCCAAGCTCAATACTATCCAGTTCACCACTCAGCTAAAAGGAAGGTTGGCTGGTCATGAAGCAAGAATGAAAAAAAAGTGGGTAAACAACTGCTCTAGTAGCCCTAAAATATTAAAAGAATTAGAAGAAGCATTCCAGTGTGTTGGAAGGATCTTTGTTGGAATATTTACGGAAAGATAAACACCAGTACAAGGAGTACCCAAATCGATGAGACCACAGATCCATCAACATATCAAAGTACATCCCTTAAACAGAACATTTTGAATAGAAAATTAACAGCAAATTAAATTGGTTTCATTATAATCGCTCATGCACAAAATAAGTGTGGGAGTTAAGCAGAAGAAATAAGGAAAAAAGAAACAGACAATCTATCACTAAAGTCAGAGGGCAAAAATTCAACCCTGGGAAGGAAATTATCTTGCAGGGGAAGAAATCTCCATACATTATTGACTCCTAAGCGGTCAGGAACTCTACACTCTCACTTGGGGCTAGCCTCTTTTTCAGAGCTGTTCATCCTGAAAGCTATAACATTGCTTCAGGCGTCTCTCAAGTTTCTAGACATTTTAATTACAGAGCTTGAGAGGCAGGTGAAAAGAAAGGCGGGCACACCCTTTTCCAATTGGATACATGTAGTTTTTCCTCTCCATTTCCGGAGAAGACCGGCTCCCAAAAGGGCTGCTTGCGGTATCTATAGACTCTCAATCAAAAATATTACAGCAACAACTAATTATGGTCCCATCATTCCCTTGGCTCCTTCCCTTTAGTGGCACGTTTGGCTGCTCTAGAATTACAGCGGAACTTCTCAGCAAGAGTGTAACGAGCAATCCCTATCAATCTCCTGTGGATTCATTAGGATGGAGGATTAGCTGCTGCGGAATAATAAACTAAGTTCAAAACATAGAACAATTCTTAAACAACAGGACAAAATTTTCCTTTTATGAAGCTGCCAAATGGTCCATTTAGCATAGGATCCTCTTCCTAAAGGGTGTGGGGTTACCAGAGAGTTTACTCAGAAATTGTCCCCCGTGACCCTATTTGTCACAAGGTTGAGGGAACTCAGTAGTGTTGGGCAGAAAACTCGGGAGGGGAAATGTGAGCAGCAAGAAATGAGTTGAGACAAAGCTACAATCTTCTAACTCAGCTGTATAAAGGAATGTCTGGGAAGATTGTGTCACAGGAATGTTTAGTTGTTATTAATGATAATCTTGTTATTATGATATTATTGCTATTAATTATACTTCTGTAAATAATAATATTCTCTTTTTTCTGAGAGTTTATCTTCCCCATATCTGGAAATGCAGTGATCACTCAGGAGTCTAATCCTACTGAAAAGTGACATGGAATTTTTCAGTTTACTCCATTTCTGATTTTTTTTTGTCAACAGACTTAATGAGGAAACTTTTTGAGCTTTAACTCTTCTGCAGCTCAGATCTCCTGAAATTGAATGACCCAGCAGACTCAGGCTCTCCAGAAGCAAAGACTAGAGATGCATATCACAATTTCCATCAATAAAATTATTCATAATAATAGCATTTTTACAAAGACAGTATGGTACAGTGGATAGAAAGCTGATCTTGGAGTCAAAAAGAGCTGTGCTCAAACCTCTCCTCTGACACATACTAGCTACGACCCCCAGGACAAACCCCTTAGACTCTCAGGGCTCAGACAATTTTCTATGACTATAAATTAAAGAAGGTATGACAGAGTTGAAAAGTAGTTGTCAATCTACATTGGTAGGAGTTCCCTAACTAGAGAGTTCCCAATGTTAATAAAATTACAGGTATTATTTGTGTGTGTGTGTATAATATGTCAATATTTACAAAATTATTTACATTCAATATCTCTTTAATTCCCTCCTTGCTCTACAACTGTGTTCTTGAGCTGTCCAAGGTGCCCAGAGATGGAATTAGGCCAGTGGAACAACAGGCAATTGGACAATTTCTTCTCCAGAGATGATTTCAATTGCATTTACAATTTCCCCAGCAAGTTATATATACAAATGGAGAGACTCACACTCACACAGTCTCTCAAAAACTCATAAACATTTACAAAATCTATTAGACATCTTTGGAACTAGACCTGGAACAACACATCAAAGTGAAAAGATTAACCCAAGGTTGAAGTGAAGAAACCAGAAAGAATTCTTGAGAGTTGAGTGAATTTTTAAAATTGTTTTCTGATTCCGTTGATTCAAGAATCTCTCCTCACCAATACTCAGAGCTCACTTCCAAAGCTTACTACCAGTATGACAGTGGACAACCCATTGTAATTTCACGAACCTCAGTATTCCTTTTATAAAACGGGGCCAATAATTTCTATGAATTCCGTTCTCACAGAATTGTTGTGAGCACTGAACAAGATAATGTATGGAAAGTCTTTGCAAAGCATAATTTTCCACATATATGTCAACTATCATCATTAATTTTTTTTGTAATTACTACTAATGTGTTCTCTCTACTACCAAAAAGAGTAGTCTTCACAAAAGACCATTTTGACATAAACTCCACTCATTTCATGGAGCCATCAAAGTAGCCTTAGAAATCATCTTGTCCAACTTCCAAGTTGAGAAAACTGAAGCACAGAAACATGAGGGAACTTCCTCAAGGTCATATAGTGAGTTAATAACAGGACTAGAACTAGAGACTAAGCATCCTTATTCTAGGTCTGATCCTCTTCCCATTGCCTTCCTATTATGTAAAGTCCATTCTTTAAGCATGTAATTATTGAACTTACTTGAGGATGGAACTGTTTCATACCTGAGTGATATTTCTTCCTACTAGTTGTGTCACAGATAGTTAAGAGCCAAATGATCAAGATGTCATCTAGTCAATTACCCATTTAACCAATTACCCATTACATGATATTGGGCACTTAGCTTGGCTGGACCTCAAACTCCTCATTTGTAAAATGAGGGGATTAGATTTGATGATCACTGAGGACTCTTTCAGCTCTAAGTCAATGATTCTAGAACTAATTTTTCTAAGTGCTTTGTATGATGTCTAATGCTTAACAAGTTGGTGCGTTAGTGGAAAAAATTCTAGACTTGGATTCAGGAAAACATGAGTTCAAATTTTGCCTCATACACTAATATATGTGTGACCCTGAGCCAGTAACTCAACTGTTCTGTAACTCAGTCTTTCATCTGCAAAATAAGGCAGTCAAACTCAATGGATTCCTAGGCTCCTTTCAGCTCTAAATCCTATGAATTCTTTGTGGATGATTTTGATGAGTCAGAGAATATATCACTGTTCTTTGTATGCCCCACAGTGCCTAGCAGGTTCTCTCATCGAGGAGGTATTCAATAAATGTTTTCTGAATTAGTATAAGAGGAAATGAGTGAATGAATAAATGAATGGCTGAATGAATGAATCTTTACATCAGTGTTTCTAGAATATTTTTTTTAAAAATCTTCCCAACACTTTGTCAGGAGTTACATCAATCTTTCTGATGGAACAAATCTACTCTGCCAAGAAGTTTTCATTCGGCTAAAGATCTGTGGAGCATCTAAATCTAAAAGCTATAACTCTGGCTAAGTTTTGGCGAACACATTGTACTTTCAGGGAGCATCCTTAGCACTGGGTACTAGATTGACCAAATGTAGACAATGCTATTGTACAGTGTCATACCTTTGCCCATTGTCCAATAGTTTCTATGTATGTAAAATGATTAAATAAAATGGCATTGTATATAATAGGTGCTTAATGAATGTTGGTTGAGTTGAGTTGAATTGTACTGAATTGAACAGAATAGAATTAAGCATAGTGTCTTGAAAAAAAAATGAAACTATTAAAAGGAGGTGCCAGGATGTCCTGAAAAGACCTAGAAACTAGTAAAGAGAAGGCGAAGGGGAGGGGAGAATTTCCTCTTTGAAATAACAGTTGTTTCATCAACAAGCAAACAGACACCACACAGATACCACTCTCACTCACACAGATGGGTGACTACAAAACACAAAATCTGGTCCAAAATTGAGAGCTCAATTAAAGTCTCATGTCACCTGCTGGAAGATGTAATTTTTCCCTATACACACTTCCAGAGCTGTTCAGGAACTCAGGAGCATCTCTGACCTGGTTTCAACCAAAAATAGAAAGGAAGTAAAAGTAGTTTTTTAGCTTTGTGATAGATGCATCACCAGGCCAAGGGACTGAAAGAAGAACTAGGGAGCCCACCAAGCCTATAATGGCAGGCAGAAAATTAAATGCAGAAGAAAGGATTAAGAGGCTGCTAGCTAGCACAGTGGAAGAGCACCAGGCCTGGAATCAGGAAAACCTGAGTTCGAATCTGACCTCAGACACTTCCTAACTGTGACCCTGGGCAAGTCACTTAACCTTCATTGCCTAGTCTTTACCACTCTTCTACCTTGGAATCAATACTTAATATCAATTCTAAAGTAAGAGAAAGAAACAAACAGAGAGGGTTGGGAGAGGGGAAAAGGAGGGAGGAGAATTGGAAAGGAGATGCCTATAGTTGCCAAGTATCATTGATCTTCCATAACATCTCTCTCTAATCAATAGCCTTCACTCTTCTCCTATGGCTGACACCTTACTTTAGACACTCATTACCTCTCTCCTGGATTATTTTAATAGCCTCCTACTCAATCTCCTTACCCCACTCCTCCCTCTCTCCGAATTTCCCTCTTTATAGTTCCTAAATTGATATTCCTGAAGGACAGGTCTGATCATGTCACGTATCTGCTCAGAAAATTCCAGTGCTTTCCTCTTGCTTCTAAGATTGGCATTGGTGGTGTCATAAATAAAGTCAAGAAGACCTGAGTTCCAATTCAGTTTCAAACTTCACTAGCTCATGACCCTGAGCAAGTTACTTGACCTGTATCTGCCTCAGGTTTTTTATCTGTAAAACGTAGATAATAATAACACCTACCTCCCAGGGTTGTTATAATAGAAAAAAAATGACATATTTGTAAATTACTCTGAAAATTTTAAAGTGCTGCAGAAGTGCTATTATTATTATTATTATTATTATTACTCTTCAAATATTGGCTCCATTCTTCAGATTGCTATCCACTACACATGACAGTTCAGCTTAACTTTTCGTATTTACTCTTCCTAACACCTGATACTCTATCTCTGTCTCCATGCTTTTGCCCATGTTTTCTTCCATGTCTAGAATATATTCTAGTCATAGCCCTTCCTTCATGACTGGGACTGCCTCACCTCATAGGACCATCTTGATCCTTTCCAGTAGTAAGAGCACTGGACTAGGCATGCTAACATCTAGGTTATAATGCTTGCTCTCATACTTACTGCCTGTCCCTGGCAAGTCACTTCACCTGACTGAGCCACTGTTCAGCTCTAACATCTAGATAAGAATATTTAAATTCAATGCAACATTCAATGATTAAGTGCCTGGTCTTTTTAAGGTACTTTGCTGGCACTTCCTACTTCACTGACTTGAGAGGAAGGCACTTTGCAAAACTGACAAGCTCTATATAAACTTTAGCGATTATTTTTCCATTTTATTTCATTCCATTGTATTTCATTTTGGAAATTCAGAAAATAAAATGCCACACTTCTCTATCTTCAGCCTACCTTTTACATGATTTAAATATTAATGAATCAATAAAAATGTTGCTTCTTAAAGTGTGGTTTGCTATTCTTCCCCAGGGTTTTTAGGTTGAAGTTTTCATTTTCTAGAGTTGGGTGCCAAGAATGAATCCCACCAGCAAATCATAAAGTTCAAGGCTGGGAGACACCTTAGAAATCAGCCAAAATCACTCCCATTTCCATTTTCTACCATTTATAGATGGAGAAACTAAAATCCAGTTGAGTCAGGTGGCTTGCAGTTAGTCACAGAACTAAGTCTTGAACTCAAGCTTCCTGACTCTTATTTCATGTATCAGGGTGGGTGGGGTGCATTCACTCACTCACTCACTCACTCACTCACTCACTCCACTCACTCACTCACTCCACTCACTCACTCATTCAAACAAATAAATAAGGTAGTGAAGTTAATAGAGTGTTGGACTTAGAGTGAAAAGACCTGCCTCATTAAGTAGGAGAGCTGTGCCTAGAAAAGGAAGGGATTGGGTTCTGTCGCATCTAAGGTCCCTACTAGCTTCTATTTATGATCTTATGTATCATGAGCTTGAACTTCAGGAAAAGTACATGTTTCTTGTGAATACAGTGAGAAAAAACCACATCTTCAGTTAAATATTTTGCCTGTAGTTAAGACCAAGCATAAAATTTTCAAACCCAGGAGTGGGAAGAGAAATAATTGCAATAACTGATGGACCCTCCTTTCTAATGTCATTTTCTGTTTCTGTTTGGTGCAAAGGCATGCACACTCACACACCAACAGGACCCTTTTGCACCCTGAACAAACTCTGTCCCAACATCCATCTGGATGCTGATTCTACATGGTGGAAAATGTTTAATTCACTAAGCAGTCTAGGAGCCAGCAAATAGAAAGTGAGAAGACAAGATAAAGGAGGCTTTGATCTCAGTGGGAGTCAGCTCCTCAGGGGGCATCCTTGGATAAGAAAAAGGAAGCCAAGAGAACAGGGCTAGGGGGGGAGGGGATTCGATCCTTTCCAACTCAAATTTTTATTTTGCATTAATTTCTTTCAAATAACACCTTCTCACAGCAAATCTCAGGAGACCAGAGAGAGGGAAAAAATTATTAAAGCAGGAGATTTGGCTATGCATGAGGGGAATCTTATTTCAATGCAGAAATCCAAGGCTAGGGGCTGTCATTGCTATTCACATACTGAAGATTTACTGAGCTCAAACAGGGAAAAGAGGAAGCCATAACATGCCAGTCTTCCAACTACCCAATACCATACAGAATGGGAAAATGAGTAACAGAAAAGAAATCACCCCCAACACCAAAGGGAATAAAACCATTATAGGTGGTGCTTTACAGTAGCAACTAAGAACTTATACATATTTAAACAGGATTTGGGACGCTGGTCAGGAGGAGGGAAAGGAGAAAAGGTTTAAATAAGGCAAGTTTGCAAAATGCTGAATACACATAATGAGCAAGTGTTTAAAGAGACTACCCTGTAGAAAAGTCTGGCTGGGGTAAAAAGATCAGGATTCTGAGAGCAGACCAGACTGCAAAGGGAGGACACTACCCATGTTCTCTCTCTGCCAGGAAATGAGTCTATACATAATTTCCTACAATACACTAGTCCCAAGAAAACTCACTTGACATTTCTGCTTGATTTTTATCAATGTGAAGGGATAAATGGAAGGAGATACAGAAGAAAATATCTTCTAGAGGAAAATTGTCAGCCTGGGCTACTCAAGGCAACATCCAAAAATTGAGGTTGAGAAATAGCTTCTCTACGTGTATCGTCTGACGTCAGAGTTTGAACCTCTTCCATTTCTGCTTGCATCAAGTTATGGATGGCCCTTAAGAATGTTTTTCTGAATTCTTGGTCCTGTTGCCACTTGTGACATTTATTTGCCTAGTGATAAAATGATAAAATGAAGGTAATAATTCTTGCAGTATCTACTTTACAGAGTTGTTGTGATATTCACGTGTAATCATATATGTCAAGTGCTATCTAAGTGGCAGCTGTGTCAATAGCATTAGTAGGTAGATAGATAGACATAGATAGATAGATAGATAGATAGATAGATAGATAGATAGATAGAATAGACAGATATAGAGCTATAGTGCTTCCAAAGCACTTCACATGCATTATCCCATTTGTATGTCATAATCACCTTGTGAGGCAGGTTTTATTATTCCCATTTTCGGGTAAGGAAATTGAGGCTCAGAGAGAAGGAATGGCATGGTTATAAACATTGTAAATGGAAGAAAAAGTATTAGAATCTGGGTCATCTTGACTCTAAGACTAACATATTCACTATACCAGAGGTTTTTGACTGGGGCTCATGACTTTGTGTTTTAAAAAAATATATTTTGATAACTGTATTTCAATATAGTTTCCTTTGCCATCCTACATATTTTTAATGCAATTAATAACATTATTTGGTGAAAGGGTTTCATATTCTTCCCCAGACTGTCCAAGGAGACTATCACATAAGAAAGGTGAGGAACACCTGCACTATGCTACCTGTGATGCATTTTCTGGCAATAGCAAGAAGAAGGGCGAGGAAAGAGAAGAAGGGAAAGGCTAAGGGAAAGGGAAAAAAGAAAAAGTCATGGGAGAGAAATAGGAATAAGAATAATAAAAAAATTTTAAAGAAAAGAAAAGAAAAGGTAGAAGTAAAATCTTAATATGTTAACCATTTCCTGAAAAGAAGTTTGTGATGAACTGGTTAAAAGATGTATTTTTTTTAGTAAAATAAAGATAGTAACTTATCCTAGTTGACATCCCTGAGTTCAGTTTGGGGTTAAAATGCTTATAAATATGCCCAAAGGCATATGCACTAGATCTGTAGACTTTTACTTAGATATTAGATAAATAATTATGTCAAGAATCTGGGCTATTGGGATGCTGGAGACTGAAATCATTTGGGGGTGTTGTGTGATAATAAATCATCTCACAACATATTGCCAAGACTGTCTATTCTTGTGTCTTTCTATAGTTCTCATAACATAAATAGTTCCTAGACAGATGACTTAAGGTTCTTTCTGTTAGTTGGAGAGAAAAAGAAAAAGATACAGTGAGCTGATATTGTGTGTGTGTGTGTGTGTTTGTGTATGCTTTCTGTGTGTGCTTTATGCATTCACTGTTTGCAAGGGCTTGACCTAGCGTGAGCAAATGGTGTTGAACTAGCTCAGTCTCAGCAAAGCAATCCATTTATTATAATTCTAGCGAGAAGAGGTACAGTAAATCAAAGAGACAACCTGACTGCAAACAAATTACCCAGAGAGAGATAGAGAAGGAGGGAGGGAAAGAGGAGAGCAGAGAGGGATAGCCATTTGGGGAGAGAGAGGAGTAAAAAGAAAGGGGAAGAAAGGGAGAGAATGAGAAATGCCAAGATGTAGTGAGTCAGGGGGAGGTAAAATGGAGGCTAATTTATACATCAAGGGAAAAGGAAAACAAAAAGCCTGCCACAGAGAAAGTGACCTGGAAAAAAAATCAGCAACTCCAGCCTATGAAACACCCAGCCTCCAAGGGACCGAAACATAGAAATAGCCTGGGCAGACAACCCTCTAGAGGAGCCTCTCCTCAGCTGCCCCTTATTCCCTAATTTAAAGTAAACAGAGAGTGGTCTATTTACTTTCTCTTATGCAAATATTTACAGGTAACAAATTTTTGGCACTGAAAGAGCCCTGGATCTGAAGTCAAAGGAATTGGGTTCTAATTCTAGTTCTGTCCCACTTATTACCTGAATGACCTTATCCTCTCTCAGTTTCAGGTTCTTCATCTATAAAATGGGAGAGTTAGACTAGATGACCACCAAGGTCTACCCCGGTTCTAAATTTATGAGCTCCTACCAGCTCTAAATTCTATGATCCTACTTCCTTGTTCTTTATCTGTCTCTCTTTTCCCCGGTATGACCCTCTGCAACATACACAGGAACTGTGGGAAGCTTTACACCTGGGGCCAAAGCCAGGCAAAAGGTGTTCATGGCATTCCAGTCTGTAACTCAATGCATTTTCCCATAGAATTAGTATAACAAAAGCTCATTACATTGAATTGAAATAGTACTATAAATATTTCATGTATGCTATGGGTTCCATAGGTTTCTAGGAAGCCTAAGATTCCCTGACGCCCACCCAAAAAAAAAAAAAAAGTGGTTTATAAGCTTATGTTTAGAAAGAAAAGATTCCAAGTTCCAAACAATCAAACCACAAAACTGCTTTCCGAACACAGCCATGATCTTAAAGATAGAATCTGAGCATCCTAAGGGACCTCAATAATCATTTAGTTCAACCTCCTCATTTTATAGATAAAGGTAAGGTCACTTAACCAGTTAGTGGCAGAAATGGAGTGAGAATCCAGATCTCTTGACACTCACCATTTTGCAAGCTGGTGACTGATGGTATTGATAATATAAAAATGAATGCGTGTAGACAATGAGTAATACAGTCAATTTCCACAAAATCTCATTACAAGGGAAAATACCCTTTCAGAAAAGAACAATATAGTAAGCATCGTCCCTATGGAGATTTTGAAATAGGATACATCCTTTCTTGTCTAGAATGCAGTCCTAGTAAGACACAGGGTTAAGATGCCCTCTCAAGAGCCTAGGTGAGTGCTATAGCTCAGAGACCACCATTTTCTTTGAGATAGTGCAGATAGTGGCAGGAGTATCTTATTAAAATTATTTGAAAGGTAGAAGAAAGGCAGAAGATCAAACTAGATTCAGGATGAAGGCATAATACACACACACACACACACACACACACACACACACACATTATCAGAAATTATCAGAAATCAGAGACTGGGTCCCAAAGGTGAGCTAAAAATGCCTGTATTCCCACAAGAAATCAAGCTTGGAAGCTGTTTGAATTCTATGTCAAGGTTAGGCCTTCTTTGTTTTCCTAGTATTTGGACCCTTTCACCTGACCCCCATCCCATTTCCCACTGCTCACTTCTTAAATTCTGTTCTGGGTGCTTTTCTGAAGATTAACTTGCACTTCAGCCCCTAGTTTCAGTAACTAGTCACCCTAACAATTACCTCTAATTCTTTGTGACTAATCATTCAAGTTCTGCCTCTTCCTGGGTAGGAAATTTCTGGCCCCGGATTTTCTTCCCTCCTTGGCCTATGGGGCTTCAACTCATCCATGGAAGGCTCTTCATCCCAGGTCATGGCGGTCTCCAGCCCCTGCCCTATCTATAAATTACCTAAAGATTTCAGTGTAATCAAGTTGCTGTGAAATTGATTCTCTTTGAAAATATTTAAGTTACAAGAAGAGCTTTAAAGATTAAGTTAATTGTTGTCCTTTGAAAATTGGGTAGGATTCAAAATTCCCTTCTCTACAATCTTTTCTATTTTTCACCAGAACAAGATACATATTCAAAGGACTTGGCTAGATTGTGAACAAAGACGTTTAATATAGAAAGAATTGGGGGAGGAAGGGCAGCTAGGTGGCTCAATATAATGAGAGTCAGGCCTAGAAATGAGAAGTCCTAAGTTCAAATCTAGCCTCAGACACTTCCTAGCTGTGTGACCATGTCAATTAATTCCCACTGCCTAGCCTAGCATTGGCAAAGTATTGGCATGGATACAGAGCTTGCACCCAGGGAGCCTCTCAGTTCCCCCTCTTTCTAGCCCCAGAGGACATTTTTGCATGCCCCACCCCTCTGTCCAGCTTCCCAAAGCAAGTACTTCCTCCCTCCACTTTTCCGTAATGGAGGATGGAGGGTCCACAGACACCTTGAATTTGCTATCTGGGCACTTGAACTAGAAAAGGTTCACCAACACTGGCCTAGCCTTTATCATTTTTCTGCCTTAGAGCCAATACTTTGTATCAACAGAAGGTAAGAGAAAGAAAGAAAGAAAGAAAGAAAGAAAGAAAGAAAGAAAGAAAGAAAGAAAGAAAGAAAGAAAGAAAGAAAGAAAGAAAGAAAGAAAGAAAGA